>NW_006794180.1:23133-50375 GCF_000442215.2 Lipotes vexillifer | reverse complement strand
AAAGAGTGATGGAAAAAAAGGTTTAAATAAATAACAGATTCTATATTTCGAAGGAAGGATAGAATCAGAAAACTCAGCATTTTTCAACTTTCAACAAAATAACTGATTTAGGCAAGGATCATCAATTAATGCTCAAATCATTGACTGAAACGTTGTTGGGAAACAGGGAATTCATGTGGTCTCAAAGGATCACATCATGGATTACTTATAAAATAAACAGGAAAAATACAGTTCTAATGAAACTGCACCTAGGTAGTAGTTTTACAGAAACTGTTTACCTAGAATCTAATCATAAGGAACCATCAGACAAATCCAGAATGTGGGACATTTTATGTAATGGCTGGCCTGGGATCTTGAAAGACAACATTTAAAGAAAAAAAAAAGGCTAAAGAGACATGCAACCAAATGCAATGTGTGAACTCTGAGGACTGGATAAAAAGCAAATTTGAATACTGACCCTATATCATATAGTATGGTAGTACTGTTAATCTTCAGTATCATATTATATATACATAATCCTATATAGTTACATAGGAGAATGTCCTTATTCCTAGGAAGATGCATATAGAATATTCAGAGGTAAAGCATCAAGATAGCTGAAACTTATTTTCAAATGGTTCACACTACACATATGAATTTAAAATATATATATTATATATACATATAAAACTATATTCACACATAAATATCAGTAAAACTATCACAGCAATTAAGCAAAATGTGGCAAAGTATTTATAATTGGTGAATTTAGGTAAAGGATATATAAGTGTTCATTATACCATTCTTTGAATGTGGCTGTAGATTTGAATATTTTCAAAATAAAGAGTTGGGGGAAGTATGTTTTATGTTTATGTTGGTGATATTCTAAGCCTGGAGTAGTATGACTCAGTCATATAGTAAGTACACACAGACACACATACCATTCCAACATTTGGTAACTCATTCATTGCTGATGTCTATCTACACCAGCTAAACAATTCCAGATGTAAAATTGGGGGGAAAAAAGAATAGTTTTCAATGGATTTGTTTGCTCCCAGCTGTCTGGTGTACATCTATCTGTTCCTGGCAGCATGTAGTGTTCCTACCCACTACTCCCAGTGACCCCAATCTGAACTATTTTCCAAACAACTCACACTTTCCAAATGAAGCCTTTGTTCATGCTGCTTCCTCAGTCTGAAACACTGTTCCTATTCCTTTGTCAAAATCTTACCCAGACTTTAAGGCTTAATTCAGATTCTTCTTCCTCTGTGAAAGTCTCTTCTAGACTGTCACCTATTCCTTCCAACTAAAAGCAATTACCCCCTGCCCTGTGATCTCTATACCTCTTTTGAAACACATCCTCATTCTTTTTGCATTATTGTCACTTATTCCCTAAAGAGGGAAAGTTTTGTTTAACAATGTTGCATAGGATAAAATCCACGTTCCGGAATAATGTACGAGGCTCTCATGGCTTAGTGCCTGCTTCCTTTTGAGTCTTAAGTCTTGACACTCCCTTCAATGGACCAGAGCTACAATATAAGCCAATTTTTCACTAGGGACACCTGGACCCCTAAGATCCAGGTCTCTCAATTCCATGGCCTAGGAAGGAGCAAAGTGCTCCCCAGGATTCCTATGAATTCCTAGGGCTTCGCATTCTCATACAACCTGCAATGCTAGTGTCTTCTCCAGGCTACCACACCATCTGCTTTCCTTTGCATTTTACCTGATTACAAAATTTAGCCCCTTCTAAATTTTGGGAAAATAAATCAGAACTTTCCTGCAAAGCATTCGTGAGTTTGGCTGACTTTTGAGGGAGATGAAGGAGGATTTACATTTTCATGATGCTACAACTTCCCTGAAAATTTAAGTACCCACCTGCTCTTTGCCTCACAGAGGCCTGGTCACTCCTCTGGTTGGCTCCTCTTTACTTCTTTCTTTGTCTTGTCCTCCCACTTTCCTCTTTTTATCCCTCCCAGAAGTAAAAGCTTGGCACAGCCAACCCCTAGGACTTTCCCCCCCAGGTACTTAACAAGGTATTAAACAAAACAAAACAAAAACAAAACCCTGCAGTTTCTTCCTTAACAGAAATTCTTAGATCAGCTTTTCAGATTTTTAAAAAAATCCATGTAAATCTAATCATGCCATGCTATATAGTTCCATATACATGCCATACTATTTCATACCTCAATGCTTTTGCACATTCTGTTCCTTCAGCCTGGAATGTCCTTCCCTTTGTAGCTTTCTTGGCAATTTACACTTCCCCACTCATGACTCTCCTCCATGCAGTCTTCTCTAATCCAAAGTAGTGCCCTCATCTTTCCTCTTTGGTTCGACTACTGTGCACAGTATTTACCTTTCACAGGGTTGTAATGATCTAGCGTACATGTCTGTCTTTAATGCCAGACTATGGGATCCTTGACAGTAAACACTGCACCTCATTGACCTTTATACTTCCAGCTTCTATCCCAGAGCCTGAACAATATAATACACGCTAAATAAATATTTATCGAATGATGAATTAAGAATGAATGAATTTTACCTAGAGCTGAGATTTAAGACTTTCTAAGGTACAAAGAAAGACTGTAAAATGTTGGAATCATCACTTGCTTCACCTTCTAATTTGGAGCATTTATAAGCTTCACAATGCCAAGGCATCTTATTATCTGTCCTTTTAATTATAGCCATCCTAGTAGGTATGTAGTATTTAGTATCTCACTGTGGTTTTGATTTGTATTTACTTAATGGCTAATGATATTTAATTAATTAAATTTTGAGGCCATACATTTTAATGAACAACCATAGTGATGAAATGTGGCACTCCATTTTAAAACTAATTAATATTTTAAAATAATTTTGAACAAAATGGTAAAGATATTATAGTCTGTTAAATGTCATACTTAGCAAGTATACTTCATTACAGCTCATCTTTAAAAAATTCTAACATGGCTACATAGACATAAAAAAAAGTGAAAACTTCAGAGAAACTATTCAGAGATAGTTTCATAAGACAAATTCCACATAGAATAATAAAACATATTTAGCTATTATCAAGTACAGGGCAAAGAGAAAAACTTTGCATCTCTTACTTGATATTTTTGTTCAAACAATTTAGTTTCTGTTGGGGTAGTATCTAAACTCCAATTCTTCTAACATGAATAAAACAGCATCCACATCTGGAACCCAGACCACGTGTGATGGCTTCACAGGGTTTGCCCATTCTTTGTTTTGAAATAAGGAGACAGAAAACATAATGTGCTCCTAGCAAAAGAATCCACATTTGCAATAAAATTAAAAGTATAAATGGAGTGATTTTATTTTTGTGTGGTATACAGGACTGTTAAATGAAATTAGAAATTGCAGTTTAAACAGTGACTTCAATGAAGCAGAATTTCAAGCACTTTTCTCCTTGATCTGGCTTTTGTTTCTGAAAAATGAAAGGGCCTAATATGTACATCAGTGAAAAAAGCGGGATATAATATTTGCAGGACTCATTTTCAATTACAATCCAAATGTGGTTTTTACGATCAATAAAATGTAAACCAGTCCTGCAAATAAAATGTGAAAAGGACAAATCATATACCATTTCTGGCATTTTCCCTGCCAGCCAGCTCTGGGACCATAGAATGAGGAAAATGGTCTAGGAAGCATATCTAACAGAAATAGAAAAGTAATATGATGCTGAATGCAGAACAGGAGGATGGCATCTATAATGCACATTAGTCAATTCCTTATCTGAATGTTGTGCCAGTTTAGGGCGGGAAGGTACGGAGAAATGGGCCAGCAAAACCACACATAAAAAAATGAAGGGCTAAAAGTACAATCTATATTTTTTTAAACAAAAAGAAACAAAGCTTTTAGCCTGAAAAAAGAAGTGAGTTATTGATGAATGATTATCTGTCTATAGGCCGTTATGTAAAGATGTTTCTTCTCCCTCCAAGCAGTTAAACATAATAAAACGAGCTAAAGATTTTCAGATGTTTAGGCTAAGAATTTATTGATAAATAGATTCATTAGCCACATGAAGTGTCTTCAAAACAAAGCTGTAAGCTTAGGGGTCTTTAAGGTTTCTTTATATTGCTTCGTATAACATTTACCTGGAAACAGAAGGCAAGATAAGAAGTTTCCTGGCTCTGGGATTTCTAACACTTTTTGTAAAACATTAGAGACAACCTGAAAATGTTATTTAACAATGTTGTCTAACCAAGTGATTTTATGATTTGTTAAGTGTAAAGAAATAGAAGACAGAAGCTAAATTTTTTTAGTTTGCATAATTGTTATCTTATTGGAAATATACCTTCCATACTAAATTATAATCATCAAATAATCTTTACATTAAACATTTTTAGGGTTTGATGACACTTTCCAGGCATAAAAAATTAAAGGAACTTTCTCTGAGTGTGATAAAATCACCAATATTGGAATTCAGGTAAGATAATTACAGTTCTTTGTTAAAGAATTAAGATTGAAAATTAAGCACAAATCAAATAATCTTTGTAGGTCACAACAGAAAAAAGAAGTGGATTGGAACTGTATACATATGTGATCTTCGTTGAGCCAAGATTAACATCTGCCAATAGTCAGGTATCCACAGCCCAAGGTGACTGAGAGGTTTGCTTTCCCATTTTTCTTGTCTACTCTCTCCCTTCCAGATGTCAGACTTACAGGATAACTAGGGATAGGTTGACATTTTACTTGTAGAATGATGAACTGCAATGTGGTAAAAGTCTTCTCATATAATGGAAATGTTCTGTAGATAATCTGTGTTATATCATCTAACAATAAAAATTGGGGGACTTTGAAAACCTATACCAGGTACTTAACAATTAGGGACTTAAGTTACTCAAACATAGCTGGTAGCATAGTTTACCAGGATGGAAAGCGTGAGATAAGTAACTGGACAGGATAAATGATTATGTGCTCAAATGGTACTTTAAGAACTCATGAGAAGTACATTTCCTAGACCTGGTGTTGAGTGATATATAGGAAGTCATAAAGTAGCTATTGTGAGTAAGCCACATGTAATGTTTATCACAAATTAAGCAACTCAATTTGCTGTTAAAAGAAGAAAAGTTGCAATCATATGTCACACATGTATTGAACTAGGGCAAAATCTGGTTACTTATTAGTAAAATAATGGAAGATAACATTCTTAAAGGGAACTAATAATCTAGGAATGCAGAAACTGTTAAATGCATCAGAAACTCCATTTAAAGTATCCTGAGAGTTCAAAACCCCAAGCGTTTATGAAAATCTGGGGCTAAACTGAGAAAAAAATTTTTTTAAAAAGAAACCCTTATTGAGATAAAAGGATTTATCTCACATGTGGAAAGATACTGCAAATGATGGCTGAAAAGTCCACCAGAGCATGGCAGACTTGAAGTTAAGCTCTCTTCCATGAATTTGAAATGGACTTTGCAAGTCCTAACATTATTAATAGGAGAGTGTTAAAATATTATATGAACTGCTGGGCTATAGAGAGGGACAGGCCAAACGGTGCTCTAGACTTTAGCATAGAATTCTAGTGTTCTGAAGCTCAAGGAATCTTAGAACCATTTAAACCACTCTGTAATTTTACAAGTGAGGAGACTAAGGCCCAGAGGGCTTAAATGATTAGTCCAAAGTCCTATGCCATCTCAGCAAACTAATCTAACTCATCTAGTTTTACAGAAACGAAGAGTAGAAGTGGAGAACTGCTGTTCTAAATGGTTGATTGGCAACATGACAGTGGGAAAAATTGTTTTCAAATGATTTTTGCTGTATTTCACTGCATCTGGACAATGTAATGGTACTTAAGAGGAAAATGTAACACCATTAAGAAGTCTCCTTTTAGAGGAATTAGTGTCAAGCAATGTCAACTTCCCCCAGTTTCAGACCCTGGTTCCAAAGGTTCTAGCAGGTTCCTAAGAAATCTACCTAGTAGTACATACAATTGTATAAAGAGTTAAAAAGAACAAACGCTATCTTTCAAAACAAAGATCCCAGAGAGGACTAACAACTTGCATATAGGACAAGACTGTAACTCTACAATAACAAAAGGGCTTATAATGCATGTAACCCACTAGAAGAAAAAGCCAAGAGGTTCCTGTAAGGCTAAACCATGGTTTACCTACTACAGTTCATTTAAGGATCAAACATGCATTTACATAAAACTTTATCCATGAATATGATCTAGTCAGGCTTTCAAAAGGTCTTTGACAAGGTGATAGAATAAAGTTTATTAAAATAAAACGGTTAAGTGTTAACATTTCTACTACTGGGTTATATTTCTTATACGGTGATCAGTCACATTTGATCAACAACTGCAAATCATTCAGAAGTATTAAAACCTACCATGGTGATGACATACATGGCCTCTTAATATCCATCACTTATTAATTTTAAAATGCTTCTTTGGATGAGAGAGAGGGCTGACCAAAGTCTGAGGCTACGTATCAGGAAGCCAGTGCTTTCTGCCATTTATCTTTGAGTCTACAGGTTCCAGGCCTTTTTATTTTCATTCTTTGGAGCCTGAAAAATCATACTATTTTTAGGTGCTCTGAGATTTTAGATGAAAGTGTTTACCATATGCTAACTATATGATCATACAGCTGAGTTTGGCCTAGCTTTAAAAAATGTAACCTTTTAAAAATTGGTATGTATTGATTTTCAGTGACCTAAAAGAAAATAAAGCAGGGGGAATACAAGCACATGGAAATACAGAATTATTTAATTATTAGTTGCATAAGATCAGCTGTTCTATTCAAGTTCATGAAAAAAATTTTTTCTCTTTCTCATCATTCCTCTTTTTCTCCTCCCTGCTTTTGGAGTGTGTGTGTGTGTGTGTGTGTGTGTGTGTGTGTGTGTGTGTGCGCGCGCGCGCTCACTCGAGTGTTGTGGCATTTAACCTCCTTTTACCTCTTCCAAGGATCCAAGGTTCATACTTCTGGGCATGTGGTAATCCTTCTCCTCCTTCCCTCCTCCAGCCCAATTATTCAGTTCCAAAAGAGATGAAACAAAGAAGGGGGAGGAGAAAGTGACACATGAGCCGATTTCACAATTCCTTATCTGGATTTACAAGACAGGGGGAAGAGAATAAACTAAGGTGGTTAAACTGAGATGTTTAGGTTATCCTAAATTTAGCAGGAAATTTTTTCTTATTACTTTAGAAGGTAACTATAGGAGATTTTCTTTTTAGCTTAAAACATTGAAAACTACATAATGATTTAATGAGAAAAAGGAGGAGATGAGCATTTTTACCCTAATTTGGTTTTGCACAAATCATGAACATTACAGGAATTAAAAATTACCTCATTTTAGTTTTACTGGAAACCACAGCACATGCAGTTTGAGTGTCTGGAGCCTCAGATGTACTGACTTTTTAGAACCTGGTTTTAATTACTTTCCCCAACTTTAGTTTTGTTCTGAGAATATTAGACGTTCAACGATCACGTTAAACTAAAATTATTTGGTGCTCTTGAAAGACACATTTGTTTTGGAAGCAATGTTTGATACAGTCATAATTGAGCATTTCTTAAGAAACCTTTTCCTTGAGCATTTTGCGAATTTAAATAACAGACTGTCAAGTTTGGCAAAAAATTGGTCTAACTGGGATGTTACAATACAAATAAGTTGGAAGCTCTGTCTTATTAAGTTGTTTGGATAGAACCAAAGGAATAAATAAAATTATTTACTCTAGTTGCTTTTTACATTCCCTTAATCTAGTTTTCATTTCTCATTCCCTTTTTTGGGGAATGAAGTATGCTATAAATACATTAATGCAATATCCATACATATGAATGTGCATATTTTTCTTTATGCAGGTTATTTGAGAGTGAAAACCTTGGAGATTGACCAAAATTTTTTATTATTTCAGTTTTCATATGTTGAGGTAGTTGATTAAGAAACAGCACTAAAGAGGAGAAAATCAGGTTTAGTTATGTCTCACCACAAGGACTTACACATGTATGTACGCACTGAAAATATGCCTGTGTGCGTTTACATGTAAGTATGTATGTAAATGTATACCTATGTGTAATGTATGTGTGCAAATTAAATATTTACAAGTTTTAGCATATGTTAGATTACATATATTTACATGTAAATACATGGAAGTATATACCTAATTGTCGTACATGTGTGTAAATTAAATATATGTACACATCTTAGTGGTTGTTAGACTACATGAATATGTCAATGTGTGTGGATATTTATTATGCCCAAATTGTGTACAGAGATGTTATAAGATTATTTATTTCTGGACTAACACCAAATAAACGATGGTCAATATTCAAGACAAATAAAATTAGTTTGTTAAAAAATTATCTTTTTGTTTATATTTTAACTTTAAAAATTAAATATCTATGTAAATGGCAAGGCTCTTTTTCCTATGGTAAGGAAATTCAGAATATGCTCTTAGAAGAAATAATTTTTTTTTTACAAACAAAAAAATTTTATTGAAGTACAGTTGAATTATAATGTGTGAATTTCTGTTTTACAGCAAAATGACAGTGATAAATGTATATATACATAATTTTTCTTTTCTTTTTTTCTTTTAACATCTTTATTGGAGTATAACTGCTTTACAATGTTGTGTTAGTTTCTGCTGTATAACAAAGTGAATAAGCTATACATATACATATATTCCCATAATCCCTCCCTCTTGCATCTCCCTCCCACCCTCCCTATCCCACCCCTCTAGATGGTCACAAAGCACAGAGCTGATCTCCCTGTGCTATGCGGCTGCTTCCCACTAGCTACCTATTTTACACTGGGCAATGTTTATATGTCAGTGCTACTCCTTCACTTCGTCCCATCTTACACTTCCTCCTCCGCGTGTCCTCAAGTCCATCCTCTACGTCTGCGTCTTTATTCCTGTCCTGCCCCTAGGATCTTCAGAACCATTTTTTTTTTCTTTTTAGATTCCATATATATGTGTTAGCATATGATATTTGTTTCTCTCTTTCTGACTTACTTCACTCTGTATGACAGAATCTAGGTCCATCCACCTCACTAAAAATAACTCAATTTCATTTCTTTTTATGGTGGAGTAATATCCCATTGTATATATATGCCACATCTTCTTTATCCATTCTTCTGTTGATGGACACTTAGGTTACTTCCATGTCCTGGCTATTGTAAATAGTGCTGCAATAAACATTGTGGTACATGTCTCTTTTTGAATTACGGTTTTCTCAGGGTCTTTGCCCAGTAGTGGGATTGCTGGGTCATAAGTAGTTCTATTTTTAGTTTTTCAAGGAACCTCCATACTGTTCTCCATAGTGGCTGCATCAATTTACATTCCCACCAACAGTGCAAGAGGGTTCCCTTTCCCCACACCCTCTCCAGCATTTACTGTTTGTAGATTTTTTGATGAGGGTCATTTTGACCAGTGTGAGGTGATACCTCATTGTAGTTTTGATTTGCATTTCTCTAATGATTAGTGATGTTGAGCATCTTTTCATGTGTTTGTTGGCAATCTGTATATCTTCTTTGGAGAAATGTCTATTTACGTCTTCTGCCCATTTTGAATTGGGTTGTTTCTTTTTTTTGATATTGAGCTGCATGAGCTGCTTTTATATTTTGGAGATGAATCCTTTGTCAGTTGCTTCATTTGCAAATATTTTCTGCCATACTGAGGGTTGCCTTTTCGTCTTGTTTATGGTTTCCTTTGCTGTGACAAAGCTTTTAAGTTTCATTAGGTCCCATCTGCTTACTTTTGTTTTTATTTCCATCTCTCTAGGAGGTGGGTCAAAAAGGATCTTGCTGTGATTTATGTCATAAAGTGTTCTATGTTTTCCACTAAGAGTTTTATAGTGTCTGGCCTTACATTTAGGTCTTTAATCCATTTTGAGTTTATTTTTGTGTATGGTGTTAGGAAGTGTTCTAATTTCATCCTTTTACATGTAGCTATCCAGTTTTCTCAGCACCACTTATTGAAGAGGCTGTCTTTTCTCCATAGTATATTCTTGCCTCCTTTATCAAAGATAAGGTGAACATAGATGCATGGGTTTATCTCTGGGGTTTCTATCCTGTTCCGTTGATCTATATTTCTGTTTTTGTGCCAGTACCATACTGGCTTGATTACTGTAGCTTTGTAGTATAGTCTGAAGTCAGGGAGCCTGATTCCTCCAGCTCCATTTCTCTTTCTCAAGATCGATTTGGCTATTCAGGGTCTTTTGTATTTCCATACAAATTGTGAAATTTTTTTCTGTGAAAAATGCCACTGGTACTTTGATAGGGATTGCATTGAATCTGTAGATTACTTAGGGTAGTAGAGTCATTTTCACAATGTTGATTCTTCCAATCCAAGAACATGGTATATCTCTCCATCTGTCTGTATCACCTTTAATTTCTTTCATCAGAGTCTTATAGTTTTCTGCATACAGGTCTTTTGTCTCCTTAGGTAAGTTTATTCCTAGGTATTTTATTCTTTTTGTTGCAGTGGTAAATGGGAGTGTTTCCTTAATTTCTCTTTCATATTTTTCATCATTAGTGTATAGGAATGGAAGAGATTTCTGTGAATTAATTTTGTATCCTGCTACTTTACCAAATTCATTGATTAGCTCTAGTAGTTTTCTGGTAGCATCTTTAGGATTCTCTATGTATAGTATCATGTCATCTGCAAACAGTTACAGTTTTACTTCTTCTTTTCTGATTTGGATTCCTTTTATTTTTTTTGTCTTCGCTGATTGCTGTGGCTAAAACTTCCAAAACTATGTTGAATAATAGTGGTGAGAGTGGGCAACCCTGTCTTGTTCCTGATCTTAGTGGAAATGGTTTCAGGTTTTCACCATTAAGAACACTGGCTGTGGGTTTGTCATATATGGCCTTTATTATGTTAAGGTAAGTTCCCTCTATGCCCACTTTCTGGAGGGTTTTTGTCATAAGTGGGTGTTGAATTTTGTTGAAAGCTTTTTCAGCATCTATTGAGATGATCATATGGGTTTTATCCTTCAATTTGTTAATATGGTTAATCACATTGAATGATTTGTGTGTATTGAAGAATCCTTGCATCCCTGGAATAAACCCCACTTGATCATGGTGTACGATCCTTTTAATGTGCTGTTGGATTCTGTTTGCTAGTATTTTGTTGAGGATTTTTGCATCTACTTTCATCAGTGATATTGGCCTGTAGTTTTCTCTCTTTGTGACATCTTTGTCTGGTTTTGGTATCAGGGTGATGGGGGCCTCATAGAATGAGTTTGGGAGTGTTCCTCTCTCTCCTATATTTTGGAAGAGTTTGAGACGGACAGGTGTTAGCTCTTCTCTAAATGTTTGATAGAATTCACCTGTGAAGCCATCTGGTCCTGGGCTTTTGTTTGTTGGAAGATTTTTAATCACAGTTTCAATTTCAGTGCTTGTGATTGGTCTGTTTATATTTTCTATTTCTTCCTGGTTCAGTCTCAGAAGGTTGTGCTTTTCTAAGAATTTGTCCATTTCTTCCAGGTTGTCCATTTTATTGGCATAGAGTTGCTTGTAGTAATCTCTCACGATTCTTTGTATTTCTGCAGTGTTGGTTGTTACTTCTCCTTTTTCATTTCTAATTCTATTGATTTGAGTCTTCTCCAAGACTCAGGAAAAATCTTGATGAGTCTGGGTAATGGTTTATAAATTTTGTTTATCTTCTCAAAGAACCATCTTTTGGTTTATTGACCTTTGCTATTGTTTCCTTCATTTCTTTTTCATTTATTTCTGACCTGATCTTTATGATTTCTTTCCTTCTGCTAACTTGGGGTTTTTTGTGTTCTCCTTTCTCTAATTAGATAGCACATCTTTTATCTCACACAATTACCATTTTGTTGTTGTTCTTATGGTGAGAACATTAAAGCTCTACTCTCACAGCATCTTTCAAATACACGATATACTATTGTTAACTATGGTCACATGCTGTACCTTAGATTCCTGGAAGTTTTTCATCTTATATCTGAATGTTGGTACCCTTTGCAGGCTCCGGACGCACAGGCTCGGCGGCCATGGCTCACGGGCCCAGCCGCTCCACGGCATGTGGGATCTTCCTGGACTGGGGCGCGAATCTGTGTCCCCTGCATTGGCAGGTGGACTCTCAAACACTGCGCCACCAGGGAAGCCCTGTTTCTTGTTTCTTGAGGTAGGATTGTATTGCTATAAACTTCCTTCTTAGAACTGCTTTTGCTGCATCCCATAGGTTTTGGGTCGTCGTGTTTTCATTGTCATTGGTTTCTAGGTATTTTTTGATTTCTTCTTTGATTTCTTCAGTGATCTCTTGGTTATTTAGTAGTGTATTGTTTAGCCTCCATATATTTATATTTTTTACAGTTTTTTTTTCCTGTAATTGATATCTAGTCTCATAATGTTGTGGTCAGAAAGGATATTTGAGATACTGTAGTAATAAATTCAGTTTATAACTTAGAATTGTGGAAGTTGTATTTCAGCCTTTGAAGCAGCACAAAATAGTCTTCATTACCGAAAATAGTTCTTGGTAGCACAAGATTTTTCTGTAATTATCAATAGGAAACCCCACCCCACCCCCAAACGGAAGTTGGTAGCAGGATTAATCAGAATATAATGAGGCAAATAGTCAAGAGATGGTGTTATGAGTATGTACCATGAGGTGAGCTTTTTTGAGACTGGGAGCTGCCACCTGTCGAGGTGGTTTAAATCAGGATTTTGGCAGAAGCACATTATTGTGACAGTTAGTGAAACTCAGTCTCTTCTACATACCCAACTTAGGAATGCAGTCATTAAGCCCCCATACTATGACTCAGCTCATAAGATACAGAGAAGAAATTATTTAACTCACTAAGCGATTTGGAAGTTGTCTTCAAGATTGTTAACCCACAGCAAAATTGGTTGATACATGGGATGGAAGTCAAAATTGGTAATTTTTTATTTTCTTTCCATTTTCACTATAAAAGATTAAGAATCTCAGTCTAACATTTTCTGAGAAAAGAAAATCAACAGCATTGATATATGTGTGATTCTGTAACACTGTAGCCAGAAGAGCATATAATAATCTTATCAGTAGGGGGGAAATGGAATTTCATGAATGATTATGTTGAAAAATGCCTGCAGACTTAAGTACTTAATATGACTGACATGTCTCTAAAGGAAAATATGAATTATAAGAGAGGAAAAGTTCTGACTTATTTCTCAGATCTGCACTGATTTATGCCAAGCATAATGCCTTGGACTCATCTTTGTGCCTCAGATTTTCCATGAGTGAGAACGCTACCATGAATGTATCATAGACCTTGTAATCATTTTTATAAGTTATTCTTAATTTAAAACCTCTGAGAAAGTTTAACTTCAGAGAATATCAGAGCTTTAAAAAAGGCTTAAAGCAGAGGTGATTCAGGCAGTCCAAGATATTGACAGATGCTACTGAAAAGGGTTTGCAGACACCAAGAGCCTTGAATCTCCCTTTGAAGCTTGTTTCATCTTTCAATAAACTATTCTTATTGTTCAAATATTCCTTCTTGCTTTACATTTTCTCCGGTTGCTTGAACTCTAACCATTCTCTAAGCAGAAAACAATGTTATCCTACCCCTTGCAACTTAAGAATTCCTGTATTATTAAAACAATTCTTTATGTCCTTGAAGATACCCATAAAGGGTTGAGCAAGCAACTAGTATTTATTGAGAACTTACTGTATTCTAAATATGATGCTTGTGAAAGGGGTATAAAAAGCTAGCAGGGTTCCAGACAGTACCTCTGAGAGACTTATTGCATTCTAATTGAAAAACTTGTTGAATCTGAGCTGAGCTTCAAGACCACCAGTTCCAATCCTTTAAAGCTAGATTTCCCTCTGCACCACACTAGTTGTGCCCTCTATGCTTGATTATCTCCAATGACAGGGACCTCAATATTTCCTGACAAACTGCTCCTTCCTATTTTGGAAATCACTTAGTTGCTAGAGGAAACAAATCTCCATATAAATTTAGCCACAAAACAGGAATGAGTCAAGTACTGTAAGTGCTGAATCAGTTGAAAAAGACAAGTTCTGTATGAGGTCAAAGGAAAGAGAAATCACTGTTGGTTGCTGTGGTCAGAAAAAGATGATTTAGGGTAAAATAACCAATATCTTTTAGTTTTCTCCAAAGTACAATACAAATGTGCATCTTTATTATTACTGGTATCATATGCAAATCCCAATAACAGTTAACATTTACTGAGTGCTTACTACATGCCAAGTATGTTATACTGTCTCTCAAGTAACACTGTATATACAATTTTATAGCTAGCTAGAGAATCTACTTTGTTCTAGGAACCATATCAGGTACATATATTATTTCATATAATCTGCACAATTAAACTTTGATATGGGTGTTATCATTTGCATTTTACCCAAAGAGATGTTGTGGCTCAGCAAGTTTCAGTAACCCATAGTGGCAGAGCAAGGCTTCTAAACCCACTATATCTGAAACCACCATCCTAGTCTTATCTACTGTGCTAAACTGCCCCTCCAGGAAACTTCCCCTCTTCTATTAACTTACTAAAGAAAACAGGTGGCTGACTAGTTCTTTCCAGTCTTCCTTAGGGCTAAAATAAGGGGAAATTGGCATACTCAATGGGAGGGAAGCCCACTGGTGGTTTTACCTCTGGAGTCATCCTAATGGCTATTACTGATCCAACAGCCCAGGTCCTTCCCTCAGGTCTGAGAGGAAAATGTCTGATAGACATCCATTTTTACATATAAATAAGGAATGCCTTACTAGTAATACCCTAGGATTACTAAATTCTATTACTTGTAACTAAAAATGATAAACTATCATATACCGAGGTCTCTAATTTAGTACTCTAAGAATTTGAGCTGCTTCACAATGAGGCTAAACCTTTAGAATGACTGAGCACATGCTGATAGTTGTAATTCTTGTAATTTGGGGGATGGACTTTTCTTATTAGTATTAATGTTATCTTGAATTGGTCATGGTTTCCAATTTCTACTCATCTTGACTTAAGATTTTTTTTTCTTTTTGTTTTTTTGTGGTTCGCGGGCTCACTGCTGTTGTGGCCTCTCCTGTTGTGGAGCACAGGCTCTGGACGCGCAGGCTCAGCAGCCATGGCTCACGGGCCCAGCCGCTCCGCGGCATGTGAGATCTTCCCGGACCGGGGCACGAACCCATGTCCCCTGCATCGGCAGGCGGACTCTCAACCACTGTGCCACCAGGGAAGCCCGACTTAAGATATTTTTACAGTTACTGTTAGTTTACTTCTGTGGATCATTTTGTTCTTATATAACTGCTGAAGTATAAAATTTGACCATTATTTCCTCATGGATTCTTCTTATCACTCAGGTTTTTTGTTTGTTTGTTTTTTGTTTTTACTGAAAAGTAGGAATGAAAATTAAGAACTCCTGAGATAAAGGGAAGAATTTCCATGATTTCCAGACCTTTTCTAGCCCTAAAAATTTCAGATGAACATTTTGGCATTTCAGAACAATGCTGGAGGGTAGATATTTTCCCTAATTTGAAGAAGAGGACACTGAGGCTCAGAAAGATTGAGCGACTTGCTAAGGTTTCAAAGCTAATACGGTGGTAGAATGAAATTAAAACTCAGGTCGGCCTGGTTCCAAAGACTGTGCTTTTTCCATTATATTACACTGTCAACCCCAGAGTGTTTGCCTTCCAATTCTCATCTCCAGATTTCCTTTCCTCCACTCATTGGACTGAATATAACTCTAATAATTACTAACCACATGGGTAAAATTCCATTAGCACTAACCTCAGGAAAACCAAATTCTGTTAGCAGGAATTTGAATATTACTGAACTGTTAACTGGTGTGTGAGTATCTTTTGTTATAAAGAAATTCTGGACATAATGGCTTTTGTTTGCAACAAAATGTAACACATCTATATTTCAGAAACTGAAATGCATACTAGGTAAACTGCTATGGGTAAGATGGCTATAGATGTACACAACATTTGAATAAAGACTAAGAAAAAGAAAAAGAAAAAAACCTTTAACTTTGGAATTTCTTGCAGGCATTCTGCAAAGGCTCACTGATCTTGGAACATCTGGATGTCTCTTATTGCCCCCAGCTGTCAGATGAGATTATTAAAGCACTGGCCATTTATTGTATTAATCTCACATCTCTCAGCATTGCTGGCTGTCCAAAGGTATGTGCAGGAGTCAGCTCAGACATATCAGATTGAAGCATTGCCAAAGAACCCAGGCAGGGTAGCAATTAGCAGTTGGACTCACCAGAGAACTTGTTTTCTTTGCCATGTCTGAGGTATTCATTAGGGTTTTCTTCTTTCCCCAAACTGGAAATAGCTTTATGATTTCATTTGTGTCAAAGTAGAATCTGCAAGAAGTTAAAGACAACTCTTATAAAAATGTGTCAAATATTTATTTAATTCAATGAGAGAACCAGGAAAATGGTAAAGTCAGTTCATAGAGCATTTGATCAAACTCGGTACTTATAGGAACTGAAGAAAGAATGTTGGAATATGATTGTTAGGTTAAATCCAAAATTGGTTAATGTCCTACAAGGTAATAAATCCATAACCTTGGAGTTATAGTTTCTCCTAGACAGAAATAATTTGCATCTCTCCTGGGCAAAAATATAAGAGTTTGGGCCCTAATCAATACTAAACAGTATATCAAACAAAAGCATAATTCCTTATAGAATTTCTCAGTTGGATCTGTTAAAACAATGTTCCGGTAAGACACTGAAAGGATATGCAATCATCTTTTGTCTTATTTTCAAGTGTTGGATAATTTTTCTTGACATCTTTCTTTGAAAGGAATATATACTCATTGCAAAATCTTTGGACTACATATAAAAGTGTGAAGGAGACGGTAAAAATTCAAAGTCATACCACCAACCAGGACATAACCACTGTTGCATTTTATACTTATTCTTCTAGAATTCTTTTCTATGTACAGAGATTATAAATAGTTACAGGTTTGTGCTTTGTCTTGTTTTTTAAAGAACAGAATCATACTTTCTAAAATACATTGTAACCTACTTTCTTTTTTCTTAATATACTGTGCATATATCCCCATGTCAAGAAATAGAGATCTCTGGCTCTGGATTAATATGGCAGATTGAATATACACACATAATTTTGTTCCCTCTTGAAACCCTACCAAAACTGCAGAAGAAGGGTGAGGGGCCACTTTAATAGGGAAAACAGTAGAGGAGACAAGAGCAAAGAAATTTTGGAAACTTGAAAGTAGATGGACGAAATTAGCATACCAGAGAAAGCTTTGAATCCTAAGACAACATAGAGAAAGCTGGGAAAAAAGTGGATTTTCGAAAGCTGGGAAAAAAGTGGATTTTCACCACTATCTTCAAACTTGGCAATACTGTGTACCTCTGGAACTAGGTTAAGAGGGTGGCTAAAATAAGGAAGACTGGGTTAAAAGTTCTTGAGAAGTAGACAGCTCTCTAGGTCTCCTCCTCTACTCCATACCTCTGGGCAACTGCCCCTCCCCACTCTCACCAGATTTGAGATGTATTTCCTACAGCCAGATTTCTCAGCCTTGGCATTACTGATATTTTGGACAAGATCATTCTTTGTAGTGGGGGATTGTTCTGTGTACTGTAGGATGTTTAACAGCATCCTTGCCCTCTATCCACTATATGTCAGTAGCACTTAGCCCCCCACACCTCCAGTCATAACAATAAAAAATGTCTCCAGATATTGCTAAATGTCCTCTGGGAGGGCGGGGGAGTGAAATCTCTCTACTGTCTGCTCTCCAGATAATAAAACAGAAGGTTGCCGAGCTGGAAGACTCATGTATAATTGAGAGCTTGGGTACAAAAGTGAAAATGGGAATTAAGTGACTAAATGCTGAACGCAGAGACATTCAGCACTTTTCCAATGGAGCATTCAGAATTTGGGTGCCAGATCTCTGCCTCCAGGCAGCAGATTGGAAGCCTCTTTTCTGGGGACTCTGACTAGCCCAAGATGAAAGATTGAAAAATACTGACATATGTGGATTTTCCAACAAATAACCCATCTAAACCATTGAAGTTTAATGTAGAGAAGGCCCATATCATGCACTCAGACCTTCCAATCAGCTTTTAGCTCTCCACTATTAATCATGAGCAGACATCAAGGACATAAGAGACTAGACTTAAGAGAAAAGCCTTTAAAGTGGAAGATAAAGACCAAACCAAATTAACAGGAAAAACTTAGAGGAAGTAAAATACTCAGAGGGAAGAAAACTTAAAAAACTTTAAAAAAATCCTCAGAAATTGCAAGGTTATTAACAACCTTGTCCTCTTCTATTGTGCACACTGATGGGCTTCTGTTTGCCAAAGCATCACCTGAACTTTCAAGATACCTTCATTCTAGCTAGTCTAAAAATTCAGCTTCTCAGTTGTTTAGTCTGGGTGGTGAGTAGATTAAGAAAGTGATGCTAGGAACTCCTGATTCTTCCACCATTAACTGTGCCACAATAAGGAAAAGGAGGCAGTGGTGGGAAAGACATGGTGAATCATGACATTAATCTGAAAAATTCACAGTAAAACTCTCTTTGTTCAATAGTGTACTTGTTTAGAACTAGGGAAACCAGATGCCTTTCCGGTCAACATCATCTGGTTCTAGAAGTGAGCTGGGTCAAGGAACTCAGGACACTAGCAGCACTGACCATGAACCCTCTGCAGCTTGAGCAGTCATGGCTCGCAGGGTCCTTGCTTCCATTGCACATGGACACATGGGTAACACATGGCTCACTGGGAACTGCCTTGGCTGTAAAGCAGGCACAGATGTCGACTGGGCTTTTAAGAGGCTCCACTAATAAGGGAGGAAAGTAGGAGAATGAGAAAAGGAAAGACTCCAATGAGCACAGGAATTGAGGCAGAGAATTTTTTGTTGTTTCGTTTCACTTTGGTTTGTTTTTTGGTAAGGAAAAACTGAGAGTTCCTTCTATAAATTGTGCGGTAGATATTGTCTTGCAGCCTAGAAACTAAGGAGGATATCACACAAGTAAGATATTATAAAATGAATCACTCTACACTGAAGATCTACACTGAGAAAAAGGAAGGGGAGTAGTTATTTCAGAACCTCAACGTAAGGGAGGATTTAGCTTTACCATCTATGCAGGTGAAATGAGTATGCTGATTCAGAAGATGTAGTGACCTTAAGTTGGGCCAATGTGAACACTCCTCACAGCCTCAGAAATCATAAGGCTGTGGTCCTGTCTAATATATTTCAGTTCCATTGCTTCTGATGAGCCATGAAACACATTAGTGTCTGGCTCATCATTCTAGGCTAGGTTTCCCAAAAGCCCATGGGTCAATCTTGAATGGCCATCTTGTCCACCTCCTGGAAGGTCCCTTCAACCAGCTCGCTGCCAAGGTCAGTGAGTAGTACTGTGACCTCATCCCACCCAGCACTAAAATGAGAATAACATAATCTCTGCTCAGTAGGACTGAGACCAAGACCATGTGTCTGGGAGTTAAGAGCATGGCCAGTCATCTCCACCTCCAGTTCCCAGCTCCCATAAGTCCCCCAAACATCACCTCAGTCACTGAACATGTGGGATTCTGATCTACAGGAAATGTTGGGCTCCTTTTCAGTTCCCCCAGTATCAATAGAACCTAGCACTCTGAGCTCTACCTATCCAGGATTTTTCCATCATATCATTGTCTTTCCTTTTCTCTACAATTCTGAGGGTTAACCCCCACCCTCAGTGACATCAGATCCTCAGAGACCCACAAAGTATGGCAAAAATGTATGAAGCATTTTTGTGAGAATCAGATGCAACGTTAAATCTTGGTTCTGAGCAAGTTCTGGAAACCGGGCATGCTTAGACAATGACATCTATTTTTCCAAACATAAAAAGTATACATTTCAAACTGAAGGGTTTTTTGGCATAATTCTCTCAATTTTGTTAAAAACAAGAGCTTAGCCTCATGGCATGTTTTTAAGAATGTCCAAACATTTAAAATAAGAAATTAAATCCAGTTGGAAAAAAATTCCTTTCGGGAGAGTAATCTAGTTGATTTTGCAGCAAGTCCTAGTTCAGCTATAAATTCAAAAGCTAAACCTTGAGTAAGTGAAGTAATCCAACAAGTGGAGTTGAATTACCTCTGCAGAACATCTGGGCAAACTCTCAAGATACTGGAACCCTGAGCAGAAATTCTCAGAGTGAGATTCATGCAGTCTCTGTGGCTTCTACTCTTCTCTCCCCTGCTGCCTACAAACATCTGTCTTACCTACTTGTCCCTTTCCAGAACCAATTACTCCATACACAAATCATCAGAGATGTCCAGATCCCTTCTCACATCCAGAGATGTCCAGATCCCTTCTCACAGCAATCTGATCGTGTCTGCAGGTTAACTTCAGTGGATATATATATATTTTATAGTTTTGTAACATGTGATGTCATTAAACTTATGTTTCTCAAATTGATGATGCCTTACAGTGGATTTCAAGTTTAAAGTTAAATTCCATTACTGCAGCATTTCATAAATTGCTCATATTGGTGTGACAGGTATTACTAGGGAAATTTTGATGAAGTTCCCAATCCCAAACAGACAAATCTAAAATGAAAATGACAGCAAGATCACAAATTCTATTAGTGCCACTTGAAACAGACATCTTACTGTTCTGGAAACAGACTTAAATCACTAACTTGAGTTATACAGGCTCATCACGTGACAAGCTAGTTAAAAAGAATCTGCAATGGTTCTGATTCTATTTGTTATGGACTGAGTGTTTATGTCCTTCCAAAATTCATATGTTGAAACCCTCATCCCTGATGTGATAGTATTAGGAGGTGAGGCTTTGGGGGGCTAATTAGGTTTAGACCGAGGTCACAAGGGTAGAGCTCCCATGATGGAATTAGTGTCCTTAAAGAATAGGAAGAAACTAGAGCTCACTCTCTGCCATGTGAGGCTACAGCAAGAAGGTAGCCATCTGAAAACCAGGAAGAAGGCCCTCACCAGACACTGAACCTGTGGGTAACTTGATCTTGGACTCCTCAGCCTCTAGAACTGTGAGAAATAAATGTATGCTATTTAAACCATCTAGTCTGTGGTATTTTGTTATAGCAGCCCAAACTGACCAATACACTATTCTTCCCTGGGATGGAGTTTGTTGCAATAATCAGAGTTACTTTGGCTGTGTGTTTAGATTACTGACTCAGCATTGGAGATGTTATCAGCAAAATGCCATTACCTGCACATTTTGGATGTTTCCGGTTGTATCCTGCTTACTGACCAAATGCTTGTGAACCTTCAGATGGGCTGCAAACAACTCCGGATCCTAAAGATGCTATACTGCAGACTTATTTCGAAGTAAGTATGTACCTGAATATGAAAAACTTTGAGAACTACTTTCTGAGAAAATAGAATATGTCACCACAGCATTCATAATACACAGTGGCTTTCAGAGTTAGGAAGGTTTCATTTTATTTTTTACCTAATTGAAGCCAATATTTTGGGCTGAACCAAGGGAAGCTCCCTCTAAAACAGTCTTTGTGGCTTCACATTCCTTTCCCAGTAGGCCTTCTACTCTTAGTACTTCCCCATCTTTGACCATGCAGATGCTCAAAGCCTTAACTCTGCTCCTCATAGAATAACTACGAGCTCTTCCTCTACTGTCTCAAAATATTTCCATTCAGTTAATCTCCTCTAGGGGTTAAGAAACTAATCAGACTAAACTAGCTCACAATTATGTACAAATTACTAACAGTTATCCTAAGAGCCCCATCTCTCCCAAAGCTATTTGTTTGACAGTTGTTATTTAACTAAGATCCAGAGCTCAGAGTAAGGTATTCTGATGACTGCTACAGGCCAAATGCCTATAATTTACTCAATTTACAAAATGTTTCCAATGAAATAACAGTTGGGTAAATAAGCAATCTATAAAGGTAGAAGGTATTAGATGTCCACCCTGTGAGTTTTTAGATAGAAAGTAGTTATTTGCTCCATTGTTCATTTTTTTTTCCAATTGACTGAAAGTAAAAATGTGTAAGTATTTTAACTGACCTCTTGAAGTAACCTGTGGAGTGTTCAAATGAGAATTCTTGACCAATCGCTGAAGGTCAGGTTCTTTTCTGAAGGCTGGAAAAATGAATACTAAGAATTAACATTATCAAAGTACAAAGTACATAATGTGTTCTAAGCATGTAGATTTCACAGAAGAACTTTCTTAATTAAGCAGCCCTGGCATGAGCTGAACCATGAGATCTGGTCACTTGATGCCTGAGGAAGAAAATGATTTCTGATCTAAGGATGTGTGTGCTGAAATGAAATGAAAAACAAAACAAAAACAAAACTATTACTTGTAAAATAGGCACTCCCACTGGGCCCAGGCTTGCTGGGGAGGAGGGCAGCCAACTGAAGCTGGATCAGAAAAAAGGGGGCAGGTTCTTAAAAATTTTTGGAGAGGAGTGGAGACTCAGCCCTTCTTGATAGGTCTGGAGATGACTGACATGGATATTATTAACTTCATTTAAAGTGTATACCATGAAATGAGGTTCTACGAGTCCCTGCTGACCCTGTCATATCGTTAAGCAGCTAACTTTGGGCAAGATGACAGTAAATGAATTAATATATTACACAAAGGAGTTTAGCTTCTAATCTTTTGACTTAATATTACCTCCCCAAAATAATGATCGACAAAATAGTCGATCATTATTTTGGGGAGGTAATATTGTTGAATTTCTAAAACGTAGGATTTTAAGTAGAATGAATGAAGACTTTCTAGCCAGGGCCTCTCTGATCCTAAACATGGTGAACGTAATCATGGTATGGGATATTAAAGTGTAATAAATATGGTGCTTGGTCAAGAAGACCCAAGATATCCAGTAATTTCCAATTCCTGCCTTTGACTACCCACTCCTCTTGCAAGGTCCTTAGATAAAAATATGCAAAGAAAATAAAACAAGTAAGATTTTACTACTAGGGGTTGGCCCCCAAAACCCAATGCAAAACTCTAGTTAACTAACTGAATCTATGGGAAATTCCTTTACCTAATCCAGGACAGCCAAAAGGCCTATTTTGTTTTCTACCACCAAGCCTGCCTGTCCCTATCAGCAAGAAGCAGACAGAGACTTGGCCCTAATACCTAGAAAGGAGCTGGCTTGTCTGCCCATCTCATTGTCTAAAGAAGCCAAACCACTGCAGTCTCCCTTATAGCTCAACTCCTGCTAAGATCCAGCAAGAAAGAGGCCTAGAATTCTCTGATTCTATCCTTGTCTAGCAGTGGAGAAGGGCTATCCCCACAGCAGGGTGGCTAGACTAGTTAGGCTCCAGGAGCATCTGTCTTGACATCCTGCTTCTAGGAGAGGATGCTGTTTGTCAGTCAAGCCCAAGATACTTGGGCTTCAAAACTGATTAGAGAAGTGGTAAGGCCTGGCCACATTCTGCTGTTTGGGGTCAGCTCTAGAGACTGTAGAGCATCTTCTTCTCCACTTAGATCCATGGGATCCTTGGGTGGAACTGGAAGTGCTGCAGAGAATGTGGACCCTTCAAGACACAAGCCCATGATGACATCTAATCCCTTACCTATGTTCACTCTAAAACACAGTTGTTTACTCTTGCTCCCGCAACAGCAAGAGCTTTGTTTTGTCTGGGTGAAATGGAACATTTGGTAGTTAGGATATAGGAGATTTTTCTTGGGAAGAGGTTCAATTACTTTGAATCACAAAGCAATGTATTCCCACACATCTGATTCCATTTGAACATAAAAGTGTACAATGCAGCCCTTAAAATCAAATTATAGCCCTCAGAAGAAACTGTTTTATATACAAATTCCCCCATACTGAATGGAATCTGAAAACACTGCACCAGCTTAACAAATCAAAGAGGTCTATTCAGCCCACCCTATCTGAACTAGGGGAGTAGCAAACTTTTGGTCAATGAGCAAATTGGCTGAAGCGCTTCCAGCATGAGATACGCTGTCATTCTACAACCCCAGAGCCTGAAGGGATCCCAGGAAGTGATTCCAGAAGTCCCACGTGGAGACATAATAAAGGCTCCTTTAATTCAAGGAGAAATAAGTAATAACTAAGATTATAAATTTGACGGGAAAATCTAGCTGTCTACATTTGAAGCAGTTGTATTCAACTAACCTTTCAATTTATGGACCTCTGTGGGGAAAGCAAGACAGGCAATGGAGATGAAGAAAAGCATAGTGGAAAAGAGGGAGAAAGACCCAAACAATGGTCTCCACAACCCAGGAGGGTCTGAACCACAAAGAGACAGAAGAGCCATTAAGTCTATAATTAACAAAGAGCAAAGGGACCTTTCTGATATTTTTGTGTCTGGAGTCCAAAACTTTAAACTTTAGAGAGATGAGTAGAGAAAGTCTAGGTGGTCTTCAGAGCCCCAAACAGCAGTATAGAGATTCCTTGAAGACCTTATTTAGCAGTTCCTAGCAGCATAAATTACTACCTAGGTACTCTAAGATCTGTGTTGTTAGGAAATAAAACTCAGAGTTCTCCTCTCTAGCTCACAGAAAGGTCTTTGTGGAAAGGCCTTTGTAATTCGGACCTAATGAATTTTATTATTAATATGAACAAATAATATTACTTAACAATTATCATTTGCCATGTACTGTGCTAAATCCTATTTTATGTTTATTATCTAATCCTCACAAATACCCTATTACCATAAAAATGAATAAGGAAACTGGTATAAACAGTTTAAATAACATACCCAAAGTCATACAAATAAAAGACAGAGCCATACTTTGTACCTAGGTCTTATCATTGTTATGCTGCTCTTTTATCTTTAGATTAGTGATTTTCAAGTTTTTTAAAGCTCTAACATTCAAGAGATTTGATCAATAAGGGGAGACAAATACTGTTTGCCCAATTTACTTGCTGATGCATAAATAAGAGGCTGATTACAAGTAGTCTTTGGTGTAGGCTCCAAATTCCCCTTTCTTTTGGCTTACTCAAGAAACTAGAGGGAAATGTGAGGGCAAGTGATGTTATTACAGGGATAACCTTGAATCCCCTTTAATTTATAAAAACCAAAAATCACTTACAAACTTCAAAATATCATTATTATTAACCATCTGATACTTTACAACTGTGTGGCATATTGTGTTTGAAAATCATTGTTTTATACTGATCCAAAGAAACCTCTCTCGCCAGGTTAAATGTGTAATGACTAACCATTGCAGCAGACGGCTTCAATTCCCAAATCATTTCCTACAAGTTCTTGGAGTCACTTGGGCCTAAGTACCTGAGCAGAAGGCACTCAAAGGATTCCACATGCACTTGAAGAAACTTAGAACACACAGTGATTCCTAAGTAGACATTTTCTTTTCAATATTTCCCAGCTCCCATCTATACTAGACATTAAGCTATTAAAAGAGAGAGAGGGAGTTTGAGACAAACAGACAGAGACATGTTTCTGGCAGGAGCATTCAGTTTCTACATTTTCAAGTTTCCTGATACTTTTCAAAAGTGCTTGGGTTTACATTATGCAAAAATAATATCCTACTTAGAGGACACAGAAAAATTATACAAGAAGTTTAAAACACAGGATCACCCTTTTTTTTTTTTGCGGTACGCGGGCCTCTCACTATTGTGGCCTCTCCCGTCACGGAGCACAGGCTCCGGACGCGCAGGCTCAGCGGCCATGGCTCACGGGCCTAGCCGCTCCGCGGCATGTGGGATCTTCCCGGACCGGGGCACGAACCCGTGTCCCCTGCATCGGCAGGCAGACTCTCAACCACTGTGCCACCAGGGAAGCCCAGGATAAAACTTTTAAAAAAAGATTAAAAAATTAACAGAATGTAAAATTTTATATATTTGACTATAAACTTATCATTTTCAAATTTCAGAATAAGTATTTCTCGAAAGAGAAGACACCTGTTTGCCAAGTTTTAATCCACAAGGATTGGTGGCTCAGAACTAGAAATTAGTATAACAATTGTTTTTATTCAAATTGTTTTTTAAACTTCTTTAAAGTTTTGCAAGTGCAAATGTATTAGCCAAAAAGCAATGTGGTAAGAGACAGAATTGGCAATGCTTTGGTTGTCTCCCTGCTGAGTTTGCTTACAGTTATTTTAAAACACCTAAGATTTGATTCAGGTGAAACAGTATTTCAAACAACTGATGTATCTTAGCCTTTTTGATTTCATTACCCTACTAGAACTCATATAGCCATTGAGCACAAACTTAAGCCAAAGCATATGATAATATCAGCCTCCATATCAATGACTGTTTCCAAACTGCTGCAATAACTCATCGTAATATACAGCAAAAACAGGCAAAGTAGCCCCTACATGGGCAAACATTATTACTCATTTCTGATCCTAGGGAAGCTGCCAATTACTCATTTCCTGTTTGGTACTGGTCTGAAGATTCAAACCAACTTTCTAGGAAAATCCTTCTGTCTTGGAAATGACATTATTTTCAAGTTAGATATACTTTTTTTTTTCTGACGCTGCAATATTGTGCTTTATAAGACATATACATTTGGTCATTCAGATGATCAAAATGTATTTCTCATATATATTTGGAGAGTGGTATGCTGGAGAGAGCACAGAAGCTCAGCATCCTTTCCCTATACCTTGCCCTATGCATCTCTGATACCTGGTTGTTCTTGAGTAATATCCTTTAATAAACCAGTGATCCAGCAAGTAAAATGTTTCTGTGTCCTGTGAGCAGCTCTAGCTGGTAGATCAGAAGCCCAGGTAACAACCTGGTATCTGAAGTGAAGGGTGATCTGCGGAACTGAGCCCTTAATTTGTGGAATCTAACATGATTTCCAGGTAGATAGCATCAGAATTGAGTTGAATTATAGGACATCCAGCTGGTGTCTGAGAATTGCTTGGTGGTGTCGGGAATGCCCTCCTCCCACCATGTTGGAACTGGGGTCCTGAACAACTTTTAGATGACTTCTTTGCTTCCTTCCTCCTAAGAGAGACAGTAACAATATTTTTGGTCATTTTGACCATGGAACACCTTTGAGACTTCGATGAAAGTCACAAACCCTCTCCTCAAAAAAATGCATAGTAGATAAAAAACTGCATGAATTTTCAGGGAGTTCATGGGCTTCCCTGAAGTTCATCCATGTATCCAACAGGGATCTGTGGACTCTAGGTTAAGAGCTCCTGCTCTGGTGCACGGCCAGCCTTCACAGGTTGGCTGGTTAGGATACTCCCTCATCAAAGAAACTGGAAATATCAGGCAGAGGGCTCACACACTCCCCATCAGGAAGGCAAGAGAGATGTGAAATGAATTCAAGTTGTGACAGTGAGTTCTTTAATTCCAAATGTGATCTAGTTTGAAAATTCTGCACTAGTGATTACTTCTGCAACTAGCTAATGCTCATCACTGTTATTACAGGGAAGCAGCTAAGAGAATGTCATCTATAGTTCAGCAGC
>NW_006794180.1:0-23123 GCF_000442215.2 Lipotes vexillifer | reverse complement strand
GCAGCAGGAATATAATGCTACTGACCCTCCACTTTGGTTTGGCTATGATTGCGAAGGCAAGCCTCTTCCAGAGCAACAAGATATAACACAACTTAAAGATTCAGAATTCATGGCGGAAGAGTCAACATACAGTAGTGAAGAGGCAGCAGTATGACCTTCAACCTCAAGCAGGAAGAACAAAAAATGTAGAACTTGGCAACTTCATTTCGTCCAAGTATTTTTACTAGCTGGATCTTAACTGTGTAAACAAACAGCAAATCATCTCCAGATTCTTATTCCAGCTACAAATGTTTCTAAATACATCTATAAGTTCTTCTGTCTAATAATCATGATTTTAAAAAGCCAAATCAGGCACTGCTACTATGTAAATTTTCCACTTAAATTTACCTTAATCAAACCAATAGTTCTGATGAGATTATCAAATTTAAAGTTACAGTTGTACGAAACAATCCTCAGAAATGTGATGTTATTGACAAGGAATTTAGAAGCTTCTCTTTAGAAAAGAAAGCAGAAGGCTATATAAATCAGAGTATGATTAAGGGCAATGACTTTTAAGGATCTATATATATTTTACATATAGTAGTCAGTACATGTTAATCCCAGACTCCTAATTTATCCATCCCCCTACCACCTTTCCCCTTTGGTGACCGTAAGTTTGCTTTCTATGTCTGTGGGTCTATTTTTGTTTTGTAAATAAGTTCATTTGTATCTTTTCTTTTTTTAGATTCTATGTATAAGAGATATCATATATTTTTCTTCGTCTGGCTTACTTCACTTAATGTGACAATCTCTAGGTCCATCCTTGTTGCTGCAAATGGTATTACTTCATTATTTTTAAGACTATTATTCCATTACACACACACACACACACACACACACACACACACACACACACATCCCGCATCTTCTTTCTCCATTCATCTGTTTATGGACACTTAAGTTGCTTCCATGTCTTGGCTATTGCAAATAGTGCTTCAATGAACATTGGGGTGCAAGTATCTTTTTGAATTATAGTTTTCTCCGGATATATGCCCAGGAGTGGGATTGCTGGGTCATATGAAAGAAATTGAAGATGACACAAACAGACGGATAGATATAACGTGTTCTTGAATTGGAAGAATCAATATTTTTTAAAATGACTATACTACCCAAGGCAATCTACAGATTCAATGCAATCCCTATCAATTTACCAATGGCACTTTCCACAGAACTAGAACAAAAAAAAAATTTTAATTTGTATGGAAACACAATAGATCCTGAATAGCCAAAGCAATCTTGAGAAAGAAAAAGAGAGCAGGAGGAATGAGACTCTCTGACTTTAGACTATATTACAAAGCTACAGTAATCAAGACAGTATGGTACTGGCACAAAAACAGAAATATAGGTCAATGGAAGAGCATAGAAAGCCCAGATATAAACCCACACACCTATGGTCAATTAATCTATGACAAAGGAGACAAGAACATACAATGGAGAAAAAAGTCTCCTCAATAAGTGGTGCTGGGAAAACTGGACAGCTGTATATAAAAGAATGAGATTACAACATTCTCTAACACCGTACACAAAAATAAACTCGAAGTAGATTAAAGACCTAAATGTAAGACCAAATACTATAAATCTCCTAGAGGAAAACACAGGCAGAACACTCTGACATAAATTGCAGAAATATCTTTTTGGATCCATCTCCTAGAGTAATGGAAATAAAATCAAAAATAAACAAATGGGGGCTTCCCTGGTGGTGCAGTGGTTGAGAGTCCACCTGCCGATGCAGGGGACGCGGGTTCTTGCCCTGGTCTGGGAAGATCCCACATGCCGTGGAGTGGCTGGGCCCATGAGCCATGGCCACTAAGCCTGCACGTCCGGAGCCTGTGCTCCGCAATGGGAGAGGCCACAACAGTGAGAGGCCCATATACTGCAAAAATATAAATAAATAAATAAAAAATAAATAAATAAAAAATAAACAAATGGGACCTAATTAAACTTAAAAGCTTTTGCACAGCAAAGGAAACCTTAAACAAAATGAAAAGACAACCTACAGAATGGGAGAAAATATTTGCAAATGATGCAACAGACAAGAGATTAATTTACAACATATACAAACAGCTCATATAGCTCAATATCAAAAAAACCCCAAACAACCCAATCCAAAAATGGGCAGAAGATCTAAATAGACATTTCTCCAAAAAGACATACAGATGGCCAACAGGCACATGAAAAAATGCTCAACATCGCTAAATATTAGAGAAATGCAAATCAAAATTACAATGAGGTATCACCTCACGCTGATCAGAATGGCTACAGTAATAAATGCTGGGGAGGGAGTGGAGAAAGGGAACCCTCCTATATGGTTGGTGGAAATGTAAATTGGTACAGCCACTATGCAAGAGTATGGAGGCTCCTTAAAAAACAGAAAGATCTTCTTTTAATCAAATTTGCACTATGGAAGAATTTTTCAAACTATGCTGTATCAAAAAAGCTCCCAATTTTATGCTAGGAGATACGGGTTACTGATTGTGTATCTACAGATTAATTTTTAAAAGCTTTACTCTATGAATTTTTACCATTCTGGTAAAAGATAACTCTCTTTGGATTTTAACAGAATTCAAATGATCACATGCCAGTGTATCATTATTTGATACTATGTAACACTGATGTTTATAGAGTCCAGGAAAGGAAGAAATCTGTTCTGACTGCCACAGACAATGTTGGTAATATTAGATCAGTCTTTTAACCTTTCTGTTTCCTCCATTACTCATCTCTTAAATGGGGTTACTGTCTTTTGTACCCCACAAATGTGAAGTAAGGATAAAATTTAAGGTAAAAGATATGAAAGTTATTTTGAAAAGTTTTTAAAGGTCTTTTTTTTTTAAAGGTATTTTACAAGGTATTATAGGGTACTCTGATATCAGCTAAATGCTTTTAGTAATTCTCCACTTTCTTAGGTTGGTTTTGAAAGTTTTTGAAGTAGGTAGTATCATTTAGCTGTAGAATGGTTCCTGGAAGTGGACAGGGGAATCAGCCGAGTAGGAAATTTTAAGACCTAACCCAACAGACATAAGATGACTGTTCCAGAGGGTGATTTTTAACTAAATTTGGAGATTCTGGCAGCTGCATATAAATTGGCTTCTGACCCCTAAGTGTCACAAGCACACAACTGGAGAGACTTATAAAAGAGGCAACTGCTTTCTAAAGGAAAAACACCTGCATGGGGAAGACCAGGGTTAAGGAGAAACATATCCCATTATGTTCTCTAGAAACCAGGCAGGGTATTTAACTGTCAAAGTTTGCTCCAAAACTCTTTGAGTAAGGTCTTCTTTTAAACAAGGAGACACATTTGTTAATTATGAGGAGACACATTTTATAGTTACAGAAATGAAAGAAAAAGTGTAGGTGTTAGAAAAAGTGGGCTGTGAAAAGGGACTAAGGAGTAGAAAGAACATGTGGTGAAATCTTTAAGTTCTCAGTGCAAAGTACTCAAGGTATCCAAAATATTACTTAGGTCTTCAGATCTTAAGCATTTGAAATATATAGGTCTGTGTTCAAGAGAGTAAAATATGTCACATTTCCTTTCTGTTTGGACTTGACTATGTTGTCCAAAGATGTACCATTCTTTTAATAATTTTAAATACAGTTGACTGCTGTTTATGCTCATGACCTTTCTGGCTGTTGTTGACTAATTTCATAAACTTTATTTTTAGTCATGAAAGTATTTATATAATTGCATAAAGTGAAAAAGATTATAAAAATTGCCTCATTGCTTCCCAGTTTCCTCTACTTAATAATTTAACACACACACACCACAACCACATCAAACATACTAACATGTAAGTGTTGTCCAAACTCATACAAATTTTGATTTCATGAAGGGTGAACTAAAAAGTGACTTTGAGACACCCCACAAAGCTTTTTGTTTCATAAATAAGAAGTTAAAGACAGAACTCCAAATAAATTAAATATTAACAAAAAGAGACTATTACAAGTCATATTTGGAAAGGCTTATTAGAAAATCAGAGCTTAAGAACTGATTTATCCTAAGCATAAGAAATACAGTTCGGGAGATAGGCCTTTTCAGTGTTGTATAATTTAAATGTTCCAGGAGTAAACATGTAAGGTTTGAAAGAAAGAGAGTTCATAAAATAACTTTATATAGTACGCCATTGTAAAAGTGAAAATCTGTCTTCATACACCAGGCTATAAAGTAGCTGAATGCCTCCTCCCACAACGCATTATGTCTTAAATTACATACAAAAAAATAAGAATCAGTAGCAACTGCATCATATTTGTGATGTGTTTTATTCACAGCTTAAAGTTATACTGTTGTCATAGTAAGCACAATACTAAGTAGAAAACATGTTACACAAGAGCTCTGGTACAAAGAATTTCAAAATAGCTGCCCCTTATTACCTATATTTTTGTAAAATGTCTTCTTCTTGAGTGTAAGTGGAAACTATGAATATGATGAGATATCACTCCATGACTGTTACATTATATGGCAAAACAAAGATTATCCTGCGTAGGCCTGACCTAATCCTCTGAGCTCTTTAAAAGCAGAGTTATCCCAAGGTGGCTGCAGAAAAAGAGCTCAGATATTCACAGCATGACAAGGACTAACTGCATTAGTGCTGGCCTGAAGAGAAGGCCATGTGAAAAGAGATGCAGGTGGCCTCTAGAAGTTTAGAGTGATTGCCAACTGACAGCCAGTATGGAAACAGAGATCTCAGTCACACAGTCACAAGGAACTGCATTTTGCCAACAATACGAATGAGCTTGGAAGTAGATTATTCCTCAGATCATCTAGATGAGAGCTCAGCCTGGACAACACCTTAAGTCCAGCCTTGTGGATAACCCGAGCAGAGAGTCTAACCATGCTGAACTCGACCTATAGAACTGTGAGCTGATAAATAGGTGTTAGTATTTTTTTTTCAGCTTTACAACTGATTTTTTTCAAAAAATTTTAATGAGGTATAGTTGATATACAATATTATATGTTTCAAGTGTACAACATAGTAATTGACAATTTTTAAAGGTTATGTTCCATTTATAGTTATTATAAAATATTGGCTATATCTCCTGTGTGGTACTATATATCCTTGTAGCTTATTTTATATATAGTAGTTTGTACCTTTTAATCCCCTACCCCTATCCTGCCCCTCCCCACTTCCCTCTCCCCATTGGTAACCACTGATGTGTGTTCTCTGACTCTGCTTTTTTGTTATATTCACTAGTTTGTTTTATTTTTTAGATTCCACATACAAGTGATATCATACAGTTTTTGTCTTTCTCTGACTTATTTCACTTAGCATAATACCCTCCAGGCCCATCCATGTTGCTGCAAATGGCAAAATTTCATTCTTTTTCATGGCTGAGTAGTATTCCTGTGTGTGTGTGTGTGTGTGTGTGTGTGTGTGTGTGTGTACCACATCTTCTTTATCCATTCATCTGTTAATGAACACCTAGGTTGCTTCCATATTTTACCAATTATAAATAACACTGCTATGACTACTGGGGTGCATGTATCTTTTTAAATTAGTATTTGTTTTTTTCAGATAAATACCCAGGAGTGGAATTGCTGGGTCATGTTAGTCCTATTTTTTGTTTTTTTTTTTGATAAACCTCCATACTGTTTTCCATGGTGGCTGCACCAATTTACATTCTCACAAAGTGTAAGAAGTTTGCCTTTTCTCCACATCCTTGCCAACATTTTTTCTGATCTTTTATGATAGCCATTTTGACAAATGTGAGGTGATATCTCATTGTGGTTTTAATTTGAATTTCTCTGATTATTAATGATGTTGAGCATCTTTTCAAGTGCCTTTGCCCATCTGTATGATTTGTTTAGAAAAATATCTATTTGGGTCTTCTGCCCATTTTTTAATCTGGTTTGTTTTTTCTTTTTTTTTTGATGTTGAGTTGTAAAAGCTGTTGTATATTTGGGATATAAACCTCTATGGGTCCTATCATTTGCAAATATTTTCTCCCATTCAGTAGGTTGCCTTTTTATTTTGTCGATGATTTCCTTTGCTGTGCTAAAGCTTTTAAATTTAATTAGGTCCCATTTGTTTATCTTTGCTTTTATTTCCTTTGCTTTAGGAGACAGATCTCCCAAAATATTGCTTCAATTTATGTCAAAGAGTGTTCCACCTATGCTTTCTTCTACAAGTTTTGCTTTCTGGTATTACATTTAGGTCTTTAATCCATTTTAAGTTTGTTTTTGCATATGGTTTTAGAGAATATTTTAATTTTATTCTTTTACATGTAGCTGTCCAGTTTTCCCAGCGCCACTTATGGAAAAGACTGTCTTTTTTTCATTGTAATATATTCTTGCCTCCTTTGTCATAGAAAAATTGACTGTAAGTGTGTGGGTTTATTTCTTGGGTCTCTATTCTGTTCCACTGATCTACATTATCTGTTTTTGTGCCACTTCCATACTGTTTTGATAACTGTAGCTTTACAATACAGTCTGAAGACAGGGAGTGTGATTCCTCCAGCTCTGTTCTTCTTTCTGAAGATTGTTTTAGTTATTCAGGGTCTTCTGTGTTTCCACACAAATTTTAGGAATAATTATTTTAGTTGTGTGAAAAAAATGCCCTTGGTATTTTGATATAGATTGCATTGAATCTGTAGATTGCCTTGGCTAGTATGGTCATTTTACAATATTAATTCTTCCAATCCATGAACACAGTATACCTTTCCATCTGTTTGGATTGCCTTCAGTTTCTTTCATAAGTGTCTTATAGTTTTCCAAGTACAGTCTTTTACCTACTTAGGTAGGTTTGCTCCTAGGTATTTTATTCTTTTTGACGTGATGGTAAATGGGATTGTTTTCTTAATTTCTCTTTCTGATAGTTCATTGTTAGTGTATAGAAACACAACAGATTTCTGTGTATTAATTTTGTATCCTGCAACTTTACAAATTTAGTGATGAGCTCTAGCAGTTTTTGGTGGTATCTTCAGGATTTTCTATGTATAGTATGTCATCTGCAAACAGTACAGTTTTTCTTCTTCCTTTCCAATTTGGATTCCATTTATTTCTTTTTCTTGTCTGACTGCTGTGGCTTGGATTTCCAAAACTATGCTGATAAAAGTGGCAAGAATGGGCACTCCTTGTCTTGTTACTGATCTTAGAGGAAATGCTTTCAGCTTTTCACCACTAAGTATGATGTTAGCATTGATTTGTCATATATGGCCTTTATTATGTTGAGGTGTGTCCCCTCTAGGCCCACTTTCTGGAGAGTTTTTAATCACAAATGGATGCTGAATTTTGTCAAAAGCTTTTTCTGCATCTACTGGGATGATCATATGGTTTTTATTCTTTGTTAATGTGGCGTATCGCACTGATTGATTTGTGGATATTGAAAAATTCTTGCATCCCTAGGATAAATCCCACTAGATCATGGTATATGATCCTTTTGATGTATTGTTGGATTCAGTTTGCTAATGTTTTATTGAGGGTTTTTACATCAATGTTTATCAGTGATAATGGCCTGTAATTTGTGTGTGTGTGAGATATCTGTCTACTTTTGGTATCAGGGTGATGCTGGCCATGTAGAATCAATTTGGAAGTGTTCCTTCCTCTGCAATTTTTTGGAATAGTACAATAAGAGTGTTAACTCTTCTCTAAATGTTTGATAGAATTCATCTGTGAAGCCATCAGGTCATGGACTTTTGTTTGTTGGAAGGTTTTTTTTTTTTATTACTAATTCAATTTCATTATTTCTAATTGGTCTGTTCATATTTTCTACTTCTTGCTGGTTCACTCTTGGAAGATTGTACATTTCTAGGATTTGCCCATTTCTTCAACATTGTCCATTTTATTGACATATAGTTGTTTCTACTAGTCTCTTATGATCTTCTGTATTTCCATGGCATCAGCTGTAACTTCTCCTTTTTCATTTCTGATTTTATTGATTTGGATCCTCTTTTTTTCTTCATGAATCTGGCTAAAGGCTTATCAATTTTCTTTATTTTTTCAAAGAACCAGCTCTTAGCTTCTCTGATCTTTTCTTTCTTTTTTTTTAAGAGTCTATTTCATTTATTTCTGCTCTGACCTTTATGATTTCTTTCCTTTGACTAATTTTGGGTTTTGTTTGTTCTTCTTTTTCTCATTCCTTTAGGTGTAATGTTAGGTTGTGTATTGGAGATTTTTCTTGTTTCCTGAGGCAGGCTTGTATTGCTATAAACTGTGCTCTTAAGAACTGTTTTTGCTGCATCCCAGAGATTAGAATCTAGATTGTTGTGTTTTTGTTTTCATTTGTCTCTAGGTATTCTTTTATCTCTTCTTTGATTTCACCAGTGATCTATTGGTTGTTTAGTAGCATACTGTTTAGCCTCCACATGTTTATATTTTTTGCAGGGTTTTTTTTTTTTCTTGTAGTTGATTTCTAGTCTCACAGCATTGTGGTCAGAAAAGATGCTTGACATGATTTCAATTTTCTTAAATTTGCCAAGGCTTGTTTTCTGGCCTAGCATGTTATCTATCCTGGAGAATGTTCCATGTGCACTTGAAAAGAATGTGTATTCTGCTGCTTTCTGATGGAATGTTTATGTAAGTTCCATCTTGTTTAGTGTGTCATTTAAGGTCTGTGTTTCCTTATTGATCTTCTGTCTGGATGATCTGTCCATTGATGTAAATGTGGTATTAAATTCCCTACTACTATTGTGTTACTGTCCATTGCTCCCTGTATGTCTGTTAATATTTGTGTGTTTAGCTTTGCTTATGCTGGGTGCATATATAATTGTTGTATCTTCTTTTTGGATTGATCCCTTGATCATTATGTAATGTCCTTCTTTGTCTTTTCTTAGTCTTTGTTTTAAAGTCTATTTCATCTGATATAAATATTGCTACCTTGGCTTTCTTTTGATTTCCATTTGCATGGAATACCTTTTTCTATCCTCTCAGTCTGTGTGTCTTTAGATCTGAAGAGAGTCACCTGTAGGCAGCATATATAGGAGTCTTGTTTTTGAATCCATTCAGTCACTCTATGTCTTTTGATTGGAGCATTTAATCCATTTATATTTAAAGTAATTATTGATATGTATATTCTTATTGCCATATTGTTCATTGTGTTGGGGTTGTTTTTGTGTCTTTTTTGTTCCTTCTTTTGTTCTCTTCTTTTGTGATTTGATGACTACCTTTAGTGTTATGTTTGGATTCCTTTTTCTTTTTTGCATGTGTATCTTTTATAAATTTTTGGTTTGAGGTTACCATGAGATTTACATATAGCAATCTATATATACACGATTGTTTTAAGTTGCTGATCTCTTAATTTCCAATGCATTTTAACAACGCAGAATTTATACTCTCCTACCCTCATGATTACTGTTTTTGATATCATTTTTTACATATAATTGTCTTGTGCATCCCTTAACTACTTATTGTGGATATAATTTTACTACTTTTGTCTTTCAACCTCCTACTAGTTTTGTGCATGAATGATTTCCTACCTTTACTATATGTTTGCCTTTACCAATGAGCTTTCTCTTTTCATGATTTTCATGTTTCTTGTGTCCTTTTTTGCTTAGAGAAGTTCCTTTAACATTTCTTTAAAGCCGATTTGGTGATGCTGAACTCTTGGCTTTTGCTTCTCTGTAAAGCTTTTTCTCTCTCCATCAAATCTGAATGAGAGCCTTGCAGAGTATTATTGGTTTTTGGTTTTTCCCTTCCATCACTTCAAATGTATCATGCCATGCCACTCTGGCCTGAAGAGTCTGTTGAAAAGTCAGGTGATAGCCTTATGGGAGTTCCCTTTTATGTAACATGTTGCTTTTCCCTTGATGCTTTTAATATTCTCTTTAATTTTTGCCATTTTAATTACAATGTGTCTTGGTGTCTTCCTCTTTAGGTTAATCCTGTATGGTGCTCACTGTACTTCCTGGACGTAGATGTCTGTTTCCCCTTCCCAGGTTAGGGAAGTTTTCAGCTATTATGTCTTCAATTATGTTCTCAGCCCCTTTCTCTCTCTCTTCTCCTTCTGGGAATCCTATAATGCAAATATTAGTGAGCTTGATGTCCCCAAAGTCTCCTAAACTGTCCTCATTTCTTTTCATTTTTTTTTCCTTCAGCATCACTGATTTCCACTACTCTGTCTTCCAGCTCACTAATCCATTTCCCTGTATCATTTAGTCTACTATCGATTCCCTCTAGTGTATTTTTCATTTCAGTTATTGTATTCTTCAGCTCTGTTCGGTTGTTCTTTATATTTTCTAACTCTTTGTTAAAAACTTCTAATGTCTCACTCTGTGCATCCATTTGTTTCCCAAATTCTTTGATCATCTGTACAATCACACCCCTGAACGCTTTTTTGGTTAGACAGCATATCTCCACTTCACTTAGTTCTTCTTCTGGGGTTTTATCTTAATCCTTTGTTTGGAATACGTTCCTCTGTTGCCTCATTTTGCCTAACTAGTTGTTTTTATTTTTATGTACCTGGTAGGTTGGTTGTTTCCCAACCTTGAAGAAGTGACCGTTTGTGTTCCAGCAGTGCACTCTCCTCTCATCAACAGTTATATGCTCTAGGGGTTCCTCCTATGAGGGTTGTGTGGGTCTTTCTGTTTTGGCAGGCTGACTATGTAGGTGGTCTGATAGGCTAGGTTGGCCCCTGGTCTGCTTGGTTGCCAGGTCCTGCCTTGTGCAGATGCTGGCCACTGGTTGATGGTTGACAGCAGAACCCTGGGAGGCCCTGGGGCTAGTGCTGCGTTACTGCTGGGTGGAGTCAGGGTCCAGGAGATCCCAGGGCAAACAGGTATTATTATTATTATTATTATTTTTTATAAATTTATTTATTTATTTTTGGCTGTGTTGGGTCTTTGTTTCTGTACGAGGGCTTTCTCCATTTTCGGCGAGTGGAGGCCACTCTTCATCACGGTGTGCGGGCCTCTCACTGTCACGGCCTCTCCTGTTGTGGAGCACAGGCTCCAGACGCGCAGGCTCAGTAGTTGTGGCTCATGGGCTTAGTTGCTCCGCGGCATGTGGGATCTTCCCAGACCAGGGCTCGAACCCATGTCCCCTGCATTGGCAGGCAGATTCTTAACCACTGCGCCACCAGGGAAGCCCCAAACAGGTATTATTTTAAGTCAATAAGCTTGTGGTAATTTTTTACAGAAGAAAACTAATAGCTAAGTACAAATTTTGAAAAGGCTGGCACTAGACATCCCAATTTATTGTTTTCAACATTTATATGAACAGTGGTATTTGAGTTTTTGTAGTCACAGATCTACCAATCGTTAAAATTTAGAAACATAACTCAAACCATTCTCAGTCCTGCAGTTTCAGGGACTGAAACCAGCTTTGGCTTCTAAAGCTTACAGTGCCTTTTGGAGCATCAGCCTTAATCCATTTTTCATGTTTGCTTGCTTGATTCAGGAGCCCTGAAACACAAAATTGCATAGTTATATCTTGACTGACAAGAACAATATTTGACTACATAGATCGTAACACTACATCTCTAAAACTGAAAAACACTTTTGAACTGCAAAAGTCTTAGTAAAGACAACCTGAGTTGGAAGAGAGTTGCAAATAGGTTACTTGGGCTTGTTCTCTCTTTTCTTTTCCTCAGAACAACTCTGAAAGGGAAACTACTCTGTTTTTTGTTTGTATTTTTTATGGATGCAGGTTTTAAAAAGAGCTTTATTTAAGTGCAATTGACAAAATAATACATGTATTTCAAGTATGTAATGTAATAAGTTTTTACATATGTAAAAGTCTGCAAAAACATCTCCTCAATCAAGATAATGAAATATCCATCACTCCTAAAAGTTTCCTTGTGCCCATTTCTAATCTTTCCCTCATGCCCCACCCTGCCTGTCACCTCTACACCCCCACTACCAATCCCTCAATAATTACTAATCTACTTTGTGTCACTTTGGATTAGTTGCATTTTCTAAGATTTTAATAAATGGAGTCATACAAAATATACAATACGTAGTATTTTTAAAAATATCTAGGTTATTTCAGCATAATTATTATGAGGTTCATTCATATTGTAGCATGTATCAGGTGGTTTCCTCACACAGATGCTGATCTGTACTTTGCTGAACAGTCATTGGCACCCTGTGTACCTCCGTTTGCTCTGGAACTTTCTCTTGTTAACTCTAGCAGCCCTGGTCTCCTCCACTTGGTGAGTCTATTGGGCTCTGCCTATGTTACCCATCCATGCCCTGCAGCCTGGAAACACTCTCAAGGTAATAGGCTATGGCAATCATTGAGCTCACCTGGTTTGTTTCCCATCTCTAGTCTTCTAGTTGTTTTTTCTTTCAATTAAGGTAGTTAAGATGCTACACCTCCTCTGGAGCTCCACTGCAATTCTGAACTTAAGAGACCAGTCAAATCTGAACTGATGAATGTTGTGAATACACTGGCTCAATTCATCATATACATTTTCTTTGTTGAATCCAAGCACACAAATCAGGAAACAAGTCTCTTCTCTAGGACAGTTTTCTACTTTGTTAGTATCATATGATGTTCCCAGCTGCTGAAAAGGTGCTTTGTACCATTCAATCTTTGTGTCAAGTGCTTTTGTGTGATACAAATTCTCCTGTGAATTCTTGTCTCTCCCCTTTAATCTGAGCCATAATCTTGTCTATCTACATCTTCATTGGATCTTTCCCAAAAGACAGCAGTGTATTCAATGACTTCCTCTAGTTTTTTTCCTTCCACTTCTCTTGCTGTATTTTCAGTATCATCACAACCCACTTCTCATTAAACTGCTTAAAATCTCTCATTCCACCTAGTAAATCCCTGTATTAGAAGCTTCTCTTTTCCCCCTAATCTTCATTATTAAGGGGTTCAACTTTATCCATTTTAATCTGTTCATCTTTTTGTGCCTTTGTGCTTTTGTGCCTTTGACCACATTTAGCAGGTCAGGATTTCAAGGTATCTACACCCAATAGTTTTTGTATAGTACAGAACTTCTTTTCCTAGTAATTCAAATAAACATAGAGGAAAGAACTGGTAATCCTGAATATTGGTTGTTCTATTATTTTTTTACACATTTTAATATCAATAGTAAAGCATCAACAATAGTAAGTGTTTCCCAAATATCTAAGATCTTTTACCTCCTCAATCATGAGTTTCTTGCTTACGGAAAGAGAAGCCAAATCTACCCATTCCCTTCTGCAGCAGAAGAGACCATGCACAGTACTATTGCTGCTAACAAAATGAACACACAAGTGATTTTAGCTTAGGGACAATACTCACAGGCAAAACAGTTAGTAAACTTCCATTTGAGTTGCTGGAAAATAGCTTTATCTTGCGAATAAGAAATTTACTGAAAGCTCTGTACTTTGGGTTGAATCTGTGGCGATTCTAATTCTTATTTGTAAAGTTTATAAATTCCTTCCTACAAAAATCTTGCAACAGAGATTGGAACTTGGGGCTGCAGAAACCTTGCTCCTTATTTAATCCCCTTTACCAATGAAAATCAGACAATATTTTTTTTGACCAAGAAATGGGAAATGACTAATCTATCCCCGTGTGGCCTGGCTTCTTTAAGTGAGAGAAAAGTTTCTTCTCAGGATATGTTTTTAAACTCTAGCATTTGCTCTCAAAATCTGCCATGTCCAAATCTACTCAAGTATATAAATATCCAAGTTTGACTGACTGCTTGATTTTCAAATACCTGGTTGATAAGCATTAGTCATTATTTAACCCAAAATGCACCTGATCTAATCAGCAGTAGCCATGGACAAAGATAGGGCTCTAAGGAGTAACTGGCAGAATTTCTATTCCTTGTTTAAAAATAGGCTTAAGCTTCTTGGCTAAGGTGAGCTTCTTCCTGCCCCCCACCCCACCACTCCCCACTCCAAACCTTGTAACAGACTTTGTTTACTTACATTCTGAGGGATAATTCTGGTGCTGCCTTATTAGGAACAGGTTAAATTTCAGTGCATCACAGCTGTAGGATTCCCTCTTTTACATTATAAACACTACTGACCACCCACTATGGGAAGCACCATGCTAAGTATTTTAGGGAGGTTCAAAACATGTAAAAAGACATGGTAATGCCCTCAAAAAGCTTACCAGCTGGCTAGGAAAATAAATTTTCCTTTTTGAAAAAGCATTTAAATAACTACTCTGAAATCTTATTTTTTATTTTATTTATTTTTTTGCGGTACGTGGGCCTCTCACTGCTGTGGCCTCTCCCGTTGCGGAGCACAGGCTCCAGACGCACAGGCCCAGTGGCCATGGCTCACAGGCCCAGCCGCTCCACGGCACGTGGGATCCTCCCGGACCGGGGCATGAACCCATGTCCCCTGCATCGGCAGGCAGACTCCCAACCACTGTGCCACCAGGGAAGCCCCTGAAACCTTATTTTTAATGTACGTTTTTCAGAAACAAAAGCTCTAACACCACACACAATCCCGTAAAAACAAATATTTTAATGTTGTCAACATTTTTTATCTGTTCTTCCCTTGACAAAAGTGCAACCCAGGACATCTTAACAACAAATTTTTACAAGCAAATATTTTTGAGCTAGTTATAATGCTGCCCATCATTATATTTTCTCTCAATTATTTGGAATAATGAAAAAGTCAACAGTACACTAGGTTTTGAGCAAGTATGCAATTAATCAGTTTTGCCCAAGAAATATCCTTTCATGTCTAATCCCATCCACTGTATTTTTCGTCTCAGATATTGTAGTTTTCATTTCTAGAAATTCAATTTTGGCCTTTTTTATATCTTCCATGTCTTATTTAACTTTATCCCAACATGTGGAATTCAGTTATAATAACTATTTTATTTTTCTTCTCTGCTAATTCTAACATCTGTGTCTTTTCTGTAGAGGTTTCAATTGATATTCACTTCATTTTGGGTCATGATTTCTTGCCTCTTTGCATGTCTGATAATCTTTGACTGGATGCCAGACATGGTGAATTTTATTTTGTTGGGTGCCAGGCATTTCTGTATTTCGATAAATCTCAAGCTTTGTGCAGTTAAAGTACTTGGAAACAATTTCAACTTTTCATCTCTTGCTTTTATGATTTGTTAGGCAGTTCTGGAGAAATGCGCAGTCTAGGGCTGTTTCCAACTACTAAGTGCTCTACCCAATGCTCCATGAGTTATGGTATTTTCCAGTCTGGCAGGTAAGATAGGCATTTTTCCTGGACTTGTGTGAGCATTAGGTTCTATTCTTCTGGTACTTTAAAAACTCTAGCTGTCAATCTCTGTGGACTCTCCTTACGGTTTCCTCAGTTCAAGGAGTCTGCTGGGCTCTACATTAGTCCCTTGTCCATGTACTACAGCCTGAAGACTCTCTCGAGGGAGTAAGCAGGGACTCATTTTGCTTGCTTCCCAGCTCTTAGTGATCACTTTCTTTCATTGCCTGATGTACAGTATCTAGAAACTTTTTTTTCATGTATTTTGTCTATTTAAAAATTTTTGTGGTTGGTGGTTTAAGTAGAAGGGTAAGTCAGTCCTTTTTATTCTACTTCTAGCCTAGAAGCTCTCACTGTTTCTATCTTTCTCCCTCTTCCCATCTTTTTTCCCCTCCCTACATCATGCTCTCTGTAATTTCTTGTTGGGAAATAATTAAAGACTCAAAGGAAGTTGTAAAAATAGTACAAAGAGGTCCTGTGCACCCATTACCCAGTTTCTCCAATGTTGACATCTTATAATAACCATCGTGCATTATCAAAAATAGGTAATTGTTTGGCATACAATTAATTAGACTACAGAGCTTACTCAGACTTCACCATTTTTTACATGCACTCACTCTTTTACACGTTTTTGTGTATACTTTTATGAGATTTTATCACATGTATAGATTCACATAACCATCATTATAATCAAGATACAGAATTGTTTTATCAACCCAAAGAAAGTTCTATGTGATATCTCTTTATAGTTTGATCTTCCCTCTCCTTTCTTAACTTTTTGCAACAACTTGTCTGTTCTCCATATCCATAATAATGTCACTTCAAGAACGTTAGATAAATGTAATCATACATGATGCAACATTTTGAGACTGGCTGTTTTCACTCAGCATAATGCCCTTAACTTCTATCCAAGTTGTGTGTATTAAGAGACTGTTCTTTTCAACTGTTGAATACTACTCCACTGTATGGACATACAACCGTTTGTGTGACCATTTACTGGTATAAGTATATTTTAGTCATTTCCATTTTTTGGCTATCATAAATAAAGCTATGAATACTTATGTACAGATTTTTATGTGAACACTAAGTTTCATTTCTCCAAGATAAATGCCCAGGAATGTAATTGTTGGGTCACATGGTACTTTCTTTTTAACAAAATGCCAGGCTGAATTCAGGAGTGGCTATATTATTTTCCTTGCCCAATACCAATGCAGGAGAGATCCAATCTCTCCACATCCTTGTCAGCACTTGATATTATCAGTATATCTTATTTTAGCCATTCTAATAGGTATGTAGTAGCATCTCATTCTGGTTCTAATTTCTACCATACCAATGGCTAGTGATGTTGAACAGGTTTTTGTGTTTTTACTTGGCATCTTATATCTTCTATGGCTGTACTGTTTCTTAAATTTTACATGATTACACTTTTAGGTGCACAAATCTTTTTTTCTTCATTACTGGGAAGAGGTTCCTCAGGGTAAGATTTGGCTGTGGTTCAGTGTTTCGTATATGACCAAAATAAACATGAAAACAAAAACTAAAAAAAAAAACAACCCAGGCATTACGAACAGAATTCACGTGCTTTAAGACTGGGGCCTGTATTTTGATCTCTAGTCTAGGGGTCAGGAAACTATGGCCCACAGGCCAAATCTGGCCTGACGCCTGTTTTTATGGCCTTAGAGCCAAGAATGACTTCTACACTTTTTTTTTTTTCCGGTATGCGGGCCTCTCACTGTTGTGGCCTCTCCCGTTGTGGAGCACAGGCTCCAGACACGCAGGCTCAGCGGCTATGGCTCACGGACCTAGCTGCTCTGCGGCATGTGGGATCTTCCCGGACCAGGGCACGAACCCGTATCCCCTGCATTGGCAGGCGGACTCTCAACCACTGCACCCTGACCAGGGAAGCCCGACTTCTACACTTTTAAAGGGTTATAAAAAACAAAACAAAAGAGAATAAACAACAGAAACCATATGTAGCCTACAAAGTCTAACATTTACAATCTATCCTTAACAGATAAAGTTTGCAGGTGAATGGGAACAAAACCTGATCTTCCTTTTTTTGGGAAACCTTAACAAACAAAGCTGATGTCTACCTATTACACTCTCCCAGGATCTTACACTTTAACAAAATAGAGAAACAAAAACACCATAAAAGCACAAACGATCTGAAGGCAGTTCCTACATTAACTCCCTGTCAAAGTATTTTTAAGTAGACAGCCATAAACCTACAGCATTCTTCATTCTGTTACCAAATTTCTTCCATGTCATCCGGAAGCACATCTACATGACTGACAAATTCATATGCTATAAACTTGGAGAAAACCAAAACTTAAGTGTGTTCTAAAAACAAGTTATTTCTATGAGTCATATCAAAAGACTAGATTTTTTCGCCCGTTTGGAGAGAAAATACTGTCTCTAGCTTTTAAAAGTGGCATCCTGTGGGCTTGGTCCCATTTCAACATCTTTCCCAACAAATGAACCTGTTTTCCATTATAAATCACAATACCATTAAATGTATAAGTCTCCAGCCTACAAACAAGCCGAGAATTCTCTTCTGACTTGGTAGTTTATTTTGATACCAAATGAACTTATTTTTATTATGCTTTACATTGCCAGTTTGACTAAAATAAAGTGAACCCAGTAATACCACCTTCCCTACTATGCAGACAATGACAAACAACAATCATTTGGCTGACAACATACTTTATCTCTAATCATCTATAATTGGGGCATTTTTAAGACCAAAAGACTTTGTACCACATGCATTTTTGGTCTTAAAAATGGCTTGATATACAATGGTGAGGTTTCATATCTAAGTTGATGAACCTAGTCTAAAACTTAACAGAGAAGTCAACTTATTCCCAGAAATATCTTACCTAAGGTATTCACCACCTATCCAATTTGCCATATATGGGTAGAGCACAAAACTTAGAATGAAGGATCTCATAAGGATTAGAGAATGCATCCCAAAGAATACACACTGTGCACAACTCTTTAGTAGGTAAATGTTTTACCTTAAGAGAGTTCCAGGCTTTCTTTTGGCCTCAGAATAGCACATATTTGTAAATCACTTTAAGAATTATAAAACACACAGTGACAACTACCTGATGAAAAATCATCGACAGGAAGACACTGGAACTCATCAAAAAAGATACCCCGGGCTTCCCTGGTGGCGCAGTGGTTGAGAGTCCGCCTGCCAATGCAGGGCACACAGGTTCGTGCCCCGGTCTGGGAGGGTCCCCCATGCCATGGAGCGGCTGGGCCCGTGAGCCATGGCCGCTGAGCCTGCGCCTCCGAAGCCTGTGCACCGCAACGGGAGAGGCCATGACAGTGAGAGGCCCACGTACCGGAAAAAAAAAAAAAGGAGCTCGACAGGACTGGGGTAAACAGAGACTCCACTCTTGAAGGGCACACACAAAATTGTGTACGCATCGGGACCCAGAGGAAGGAGCAGTGACCCCAGGGGAGACTGAACCAGACCTACCTGTTAGTGTTGGAGGCTCTCCTGCAGAGGTGGGGGGTGGCTGTGTGTCACCGGGAAGACAAGGACACGGGCGGCAGAAGTTCTGGGAAGTACTCCTTGGCATGAGCCCTCCCAGAGTTCGCCTTTAGCCCCACCAGAGCCCAGGTAGGCTCCAGTGTTGGGTGGCCTCAGGCCAAATAACCAACGAAACCAAGGGGGGGGGGGGGGGGGGGACGGACCCAGCCCCACCCATCAGCAGACAAGCGGATTAAAATTTTACTGAGCTCTGCCCACCAGAGCAACACCCAGCTCCACCCACCACCAGTCCCTCCCATCAAAAAACCTGCACAAGCCTCTCAGACAGCCTCATGCACAGGAGGGCAGATAGCACAAGCAAGAAAAACTACAATCCTGCAGCCTGTGGAACAAAAAACACATTCACAGAAAGACAGACAAGATGAAAAGGCAGAGGGCTATGTACCAGATGAAGGAACAAGATAAAACTCCAGAAAAACAACTAAATGAAGTGGAGATAGGCAACCTTCCAGAAAAAGAATTCAGAATAATGATAGTGAAGATGATCCAGGCCCTCGGAAAAAGAATGGAGGTAAAGATCAAGAAGATGCAAGAAATGTTTAACAAAGACCTAGAAGAATTAAAGAACAAACAAACAGAGATGAACAATACAATAACTGAAATGAAAACTACACTAGAAGGAATCAATAGCAGAATAACTGAAGCAGAAAAATGGATAAGTGACCTGGAAGACAGAATGGTGGAATTCACTGCTGTAGAACAAAATAAAGAAAAAAGAATGAAAAGAAATGAAGATAGCCTAAGAGACCTCTTAAACACAACAACATTCGCATTTTAGGGGTCCCAGGAAAAGAGAGAGAGAAAGGACCCGAGAAAAATTTGAAGAGCTCATAGTCAAAAACTTGCCTGACATGGGAAAGGAAATAGCCAACCAAGTCCAGGAAACACAGAGAGTCCCATACAGGAAAACCCAAGGAGAGACTCCATGACACATAGTAATCAAATTGGCAAAAATTAAAGACAAAGAAAAATTACTGAAAGCAGCAAGGGTAAAACGACAAATAACATACAAGAGAACTCCCATAACATTAACAGCTGATTTCTCAGCAGAAACTCTACATGCCAGAAGGGAGTGGCATGATATACTTAAAGTGATGAAAGGGAAGAACCTACAACCGAGATTGCTCTACCAGGCATGGATCTCATTCGTATTCGATGGAGAAATCAAATCTTTAGAGGCAAGCAAAAGCTAAGAGAATTCAGCACCACCAAACCATCTCCACAACAAATGCTAAAGGAACTTCTCTAAGTGGGAAACACAAAAGAAGAAAAGGACCTACAAAAACTAACCCCAAACAATTAAGAAAATGGTAATAGGAACATACATATTGATAAGTACCTTAAATGTGAATGGATTAAATGCTCCAACCAAAAGACACAGGCTTGCTGAACGGATATAAAAACAAGACCCATATATATGCTGCCTACAAGAGACCCACTTCAAACCTAGGGACACATACACACTGCAAGTGAGGGGATGGAAAAATATATTTCATGCAAATGGAAATCAAAACAAAGCTGGAGTAGCAATTCTCATATCAGACAAAACAGACGTTAAAATACAGACTATTACAAGAGACAAAGAAGGACACTACATAATGATCAAGGGATCAATCCAAGAAAAAGATACAACCATTATAAATATATATGCACCCAACACAGGAGCACCTCAATACAAGGCTAATAGCTATAAAAGAGGAAAGCAATGGTAACACAATAATGGTGGGGGACTTTAACACCTCACTTACACCAATGGACAGATCATCCAAACAGAAAATTAATAAGGAAACACAAGCTTTAAATGACACAATAGACCAGATAAATTTAATTGATATTTATAGGACATCCCATCCAAAAACAACAGATTACACTTTCTTCTCAAGTGCGCACGGAACATTCTCCAGGATAGATCACATCTTGGGTCACAAATCAAGCCTCAGTAAATTTAACAGAATTGAAATCCTATCAAGCATCTTTTCTGACAACAATGCTATGAGATTAGAGATCAATTACAGGGAAAAAAATGTAAAAAACACAAACACATGAAGGCTAAATAATATATTACTAAATAACCAAGAGATCACAGAAGAAATCAAAGAGGACATCAAAAACTAGAGACAAATGACAGTGAAAACATGACGATTCAAAACCTATGGGATGCAGCAAAAGTAGTTCTAAGAGGGAAGTTTATAGCAATACAAGCCTACCTCAAGAAACAACAAATATCTCAAATAAACAATTTAACCTTACACCTAAAGGAACTAGAGAAAGAAGAACAAACAAAACCCAAAGTTAGCAGAAGGAAAGAAATCATAAAGATCAGAGCAGAAATAAATGAAACAGAAACAGAGAAAACAATAGCAAACATCAATAAAACTAATAAAAGCTGGTTCTTTGAGAAGATAAACAAAATTGATAAACCATTAGCCATACTCATCAAGAACATGAGAGGACTCAAATCAATAAAATTAGAAATGAAAAAAGAGAAGTTACAACAGGCAACACAGAAATGCAAAGCATCCTAAGAAATTACTACAAGCAATTCTATGCCAATAAAATGGACAACCTGGAAGAAATGGACAAATTCTTAGAAAGGTATAACCTTCCAAGACTGAACCAGGAAGAAATAGAAAATATGAACAGACCAATCACAAGTAATGAAATTGAAACTGTGATTAATAATCTTCCAACAAACAAAAGTACAGGACCAGATGGCTTCACAGGTGAATTCTATCAAACATTTAGAGAAGAGCTAACACATGTCCTTCTCAAACTCCTCCAATAAATTACAGAGGAAGGAACACTCCCCAGCTCATTCTATGAGGCCACAATTACCCTGATACCAAAACCAGACAAAGATACTACAAAAAAAGAAAATTACAGGCCAATATCACTCATGAATATAGATGCAAAAGTCCTCAACAAAACACTAGTAAACAGAATCCAACAGCACATTAAAAGGATCATACACCATGATCAAGTGGGATTTATCCCAGGGATGCAAGCATTCTTCAATATATGCAAATCAATCAATGTGATACACCATAATAACAAAATGAAGAAGAAAAACCATATGATCATCTCAACAGATGCAGAAAAAGCTTCTGACAAAAATTCAACACCCATTTATGATAAAAAGTCTCCAGAAAGTGGGCAGAGGGAACTTACCTCAACATAATAAAGGCCATATATGACAAACCCACAGGAAACATCATTCTCAATGGTAAAAAACTGAAAGCATTTCCTCTAAGATCAGGAGCAAGACAAGGACGTCCACTCTCACCACTATCATTCAACATAGTTTTGGAAGTCCTAGCCATGGCAATCAGAGAAGAAAAAGAAATAAAAGGAATACAAATGGGAAAAGAAGTAAAACTGTCACTGTTTGCAGATGACATGATACTATACATAGAGAATCCTAAAGATGCCACCAGAAAACTACTAGAGCTAATCAATGAATTTGGTAAAGCTGCAGGATCCAAAATTAATGCACAGAAATCTCTTGAATTCCTATAGATTAATGATGAAAAATATGAAAGAGAAATTAAGGAAACACTCCCATTTACCATTTCAACAAAAAGAATAAAATACCTAGGAATAAACCTACCTAAGGAGACAAAAGACGTGTATGCAGAAAACTATAAGACACTGACGAAAGAAATTAATGATACTAACAAATGGAGAGATATACCATGTTCTTGGATTGGAAGAATCAACATTGTGAAAATGACTATCCTACCCAGAGCAATCTACAGATTCAGTGCAATCCCTATCAAATTACCAATGGCCTTTTTTATGGAACTAGAACAAAAAATCTTAAAATTTGTACGGAGACACAAAAGACCCCGAATAGCCAAAGCAGTTGTGAGGGAAAAAAACAGAGCTGGAGGAATCAGGCTCCCTGACTTCAGACTGTACTACAAAGCTACAGTAATCAAGACAGTACAGTACTGGCACAAAAACAGAAACATAGATCAATGGATCAAGATAGAAAGCCCAGAGGTAACCCCACACACCTATGATCAACTAATCTATGACAAAGGAGGCAAGAATATACAATGGAGAAAAGACAGTCTCTTCAATAAGTGGTGCTGGGAAAACTGGACAGCTACATGTAAAAGAATGAAATTAGAACACTCCCTAACACCATACACAAAAAGAAACTCAAAATGGATTAGAGACCTAAATATAAGAGCAGACACTATAAAACTCTTAGAGGAAAACACAGGAAGAACACTCTCTGACATAAATCAGAGCAAGATCTTTTTTGATCCACCTCCTAGAGTAATGGAAATAAAAACAAAAATAAACAAATGGGACCTAATGAAACTTAAAAGCTTTTGCAAAGCAAACTACAAACAAGATGAAATGACAACCCTCAGAATGGGAGAAAATATTTGCCAACGAGTCAGTGGAGAAAGGATTAATCTCCAAAATATATAAACAGCTCATGCAGCTCAATATTAAAAAA
>NW_006794179.1:0-513 GCF_000442215.2 Lipotes vexillifer | reverse complement strand
TTTTTTTTTTAAACACCTCTGATTTCCTAGATGAAATATATTTACCTGAAAGAAAGCTTGTATGAGGAAGAATTAAAATACAGTTCCTGGCTGTTCTTCCTATGGAAAGACTCATTATCAGGGAAGAAATTGTAGTTTCATTGCAACAGATTCTATGAAAACTGCAGCACGAGAATACTTTAAACAGTTTAGTCCATTCCATGTGACTGCAGGGTAATTAGTGAAATCCAGATTAATCAGAAACTTGCTAGGCAGCAGGGTGATTTGACTAACAGCCTGGGAAGGTACAAAATAACTGGGTAATGAAGTGAATCCGGTGATAATGTGCAAGACTGCTCCTGGGATTGTACAGAAATACATTATTTAGACAGATGCTGTATCTTGTGGACAAGAGATCTTTAAAACTGGAAATATTGTATCTTTCCTATCTGATTCTGCTTCATGCCCCCATGGACTAAAGATTGAAAAGCAGCATTAGAGAGGGGAATATTTTAGGAAACTCTTTCCAGGTCC
>NW_006794178.1:0-592 GCF_000442215.2 Lipotes vexillifer | reverse complement strand
TAAGCCTAACCCTAACCCTTAACCTAACCCTTACCCTGAGCCTTACACTAAACTGTGCCCAAAACCTAATCCACACGATCACACTAACACAGGAACACGTGCCCTGGAACACGTGTTGGCCGTTCAAGACGCTTTCCTGACACTCCTCACAATTGCAGAGTCAGTGCCTTCAACGCCCTGTTTGGCACACTTTGCGATTTCTACGTAAGACGGACAGGAATGGGGAGAACCAACGAGAGACTAGCTGTAGGTGTTTGGACGAGCACATTGAACTCTAATTTCCCACCAGCAAGAAGAATGAACCAAAGCTTCAGCATGCCGTGCCTGAACCAGACTAGGGTCTGAAGGAATCCTGTGGGATGGCGGCCAGCTCACAAGAAAGCGAGGGGAGAAAAGGAGCTCAGGGCCACTGTATTTCACAAACCTGTAGAGTTATAGATGACAGCTTTTGTCCAAAAATATACTGAAGTTAGGCTGCGAAGAGAATTTGAAAGTGAGGCAGAATTGCAGGAAAACGATTTCAGAAGGTGGTTTGGAAATGCATTTAAAGCCTATGAAAATAGGCAGAATGCCGACCAGGGTGCCCTTGGCC
>NW_006794177.1:0-230 GCF_000442215.2 Lipotes vexillifer | reverse complement strand
AAACTTTGGGGTGGCTCTTGCTTTTTGATTTCAGTTTCCCTAAGCCTAGTGCCTGTGGCTATGCACCTTGTTTTTTTCGATGTTTCAGGAAATACTGTACGTTTCTCCAGGGTGGCTGTTTGAAATTTACCTCCCGCCCATCAGCATAACAACGCTCCCTCTTCTCTCTGGCCTGTCCTGACTTTCTGGATTTTACACTTTTTTCAGATGGCCTTTTTGATCAGGGGGAA
>NW_006794176.1:0-3307 GCF_000442215.2 Lipotes vexillifer | reverse complement strand
GAAGATCTCACATGCCACGGAGCGGCTGGGCCCGTGAGCCATGGCCGCTGAGCCTGCGCGTCCAGAGCTGTGCTCCACAATGGGAGAGGCCACAACAGTGAGAGGCTCGCGTACCGCAAAAAATAAAATAAAATAAAATAAAAAAATAAAAAGCCATTTCGATTCCCAAAGAGAAAAGTACATAAAATTTTAAAGTATGTATTATAATTTGATTGTCTTACAATTTATTGTTTCACACACTAGAAAGAGAAAAAATGTCAGGCCAGTGTCCAAAATAAATTATTCCAACGCTTTAAATACTATATGACTAACAGTCATAGGATATTCACATTAAAATACTCAACTTATGATAAAGAACACCCTAATGGTTGAAAGTGAAAAGAGGCTCTGGACTCAGATTAGTTGAGTCCAATTTCTGGCTCCACAATTTACTATGTGAGAGTCCTTGGGCAAGCTACATAATCTCTCATTTCCTCTTTTTTCTAATCTGTGAAATAGTATAATTACCTCATAAGTGAATATATGCCTCATAGGATTATGATGACTAAACGAGATACTTTTATTAGCACAGAGGAAGTGTTCAATAAATGTTAGCCATTATTACTTCTTACATACTTAAAAAGGAGTCATACTCTCACATCCATTAGTATGGCTACTATCAAAAAAACTGAAAATAACAAGTGCTGACAAGGCTGTGGAGAAATTGGAACCCTTCTGCACCATTGGTGGGATTATAAAATGGTGCAATCTCTACGGAAAACATTATGCTGGTTCTTTAAACATTTTACATGTAACTGTCATATGATCCCACAATCCCACTTCTGGGTGTACGTTCAAAGGAACTGAAAGCAGGTTCTCAGAGACACTTGCACACTCACATTCACAGCCACACTGTTCACAATAGTCAAGACGTAGAACGCAAATGTCTATCAATGGAGGAATGGATAAACAAAACTTTGACACACACACACATTTATATACATATACCCCAACACACAAGAATATAACTCAGCCTTAATAAGCAAGGGAGTCCTATCACATGCTATAACATGAATGAACCTTGAGGACATTATGCTAAGTAAATAAACCAGTCACAAAAAGACAAATACTTTATGATTTCCCTTATGTGAGGTATTTACAGCAGTCAAAATCATAGATACAGAAAGTGGAATGGTGGTTACCAAGGGCTGGAGGGAGGAGGAAAAGGGGAGTTGTTGTTTCACAGGTATCGAGTTTCAGTTTTGCAAGATGAAAAAGTTCTGAATTGTTTCACAACAATATGACTGTACTTAACACTACTGACTGGTACATTTTAAACTGGTTAAGATGATAGATTTTATGTTTTTTTACAATTAAAATTAAAAAGTCACACTTGATACTCAGTATCTCCAAACTTAAAATGTCCTTCACCATGTTTACAAGGGCAAGGGAAACTGTTAATTAATAAAGCAGCAATAAATGAATTAGAAGCTAAAAAAATCTCAGAAATGGACAGTTTTATTACAAAAGCCACCTTCACTCTGAATATCTGCAGAAATAAAATAATGCATTAAAATAAGCTTGCTATTTATCGCAGACAAAATACAAATCAAATGACTCACTCACTGAAGTCTCTAAAGCCAGCCTGATCTTGAGACCAGGTTTTGCTCCTGTGCACAAGGAAAGTAGATGAATTCTCTTATTCCATAAGTAAACCCAGGGGTCTAGACTGGTACGAAATCTTTGAGGACTACCGAGGTCCTCTCAGATCCCAGACAAACACAAGAATCAGAAATGACCTCAAACCACTACGGACCTGGAGAGCAGAGCTTTGACTGTTATCAAACCATATCCAGTCTATTTCACTCACAAAATTTTCAAACGTAAGTACACAAAATGAGAATACAAAAATCAAATATATTTAGTTTTCAATCTGCTCTCACCTAAATCAGGGATTAAAATTAGGCAGACTTTATCTCTCATTTATACAAAAATAATCACCAGATGTTTGGGGAATAAATTTTAAGCAAATGTATAGTCTATGGACTTTTTTTTAAGCTATAATTTAAATATTCACCTTTAAAGAAACAACTTAGCTGAAACTCCGAAGTTAATAAAAACTTTTCTGTTTTCAATAATTTTTAAATCTTCAAGCCATCCTTCAAGGATACTACCAAGCATCGGGGCAAGAACAATGATTGCCATATTTCACTGAATTGAGGATATTGATATGGAGCATATCAACTGCAAAATGCACCATTATTTCACATGCCACTAAGAATGTAAAACCAATGCCAATATATACCCGTTAAAAAAATGCATCCCAAATTCAGAGATACCAAAATTTTTAAAAACTGGTATCTTAGAACAGATGTAGTGCAATATGTGCGTGCTGTTCCTCTGAATAACCCAAAGGTACCAGAAACCTAATCTTAATAATATTATCAACTACAGAGGGAGGGGGGGGAAAATCAACATTTCTATAACACCAAACCCCCAGGGCCTCACACAAAGTTTTTTTTAATGCATGAAAATAGCCGATACAAACTACCAATTCAAGAAATCAATCAATAAATAACCGCTGCAGAGTGCAAGTCCAAAGAAGTAACTAGATAATTCACTATAGCCTAAGGAAATGATTTCCAAACTCTAGAAGTCAAAAACCTAAGCACCATAGGACTTTCAAACAATTAGAGGTCAAGACCCCATGTCTCCTTTAATCCAGTGGTCCACAGGTATCACCTTAGAGGATAGAGTGCTACCTACTAAAGGAAAACACAGTTAACACAGAATTTTTCAGTACACACTATGAACACAGTGGACTCTAGTTTAGCTTAGGGTAATTTACAGGATTACAGTACATTACCACACTGTTTCAAAACCAATGGTACAGGTACAAAGCAAAAAAAATCTTACTGACCTAAAAATTTTCAAAAAAAGGAATAAAGATTAATACATTAACCCAACTTAAGCATGCACGAAAAAATGCATTTATTAATTTAGAAGTGTCAACAATTAATTCAACTACAGTATGGAAACACAGAAAATCTCAATTTACCCATTTCAAAATTCCTAAAATCTATTACTTTTCTTACAGCAAAATCTGATCCCACATTCTATAAAATCTTAAAATATAAGCAAATCTAAATATCAAAGTAAATTCACAACCATTAAAATTATACAGGACAAAGAAGATTCACAAATATAACTCACAATTAGATAACTAACTCTATCAGAATTCAATTATGCATAAGAATAAATACATTCAAAACAGGCAAGGCAGAATACATTAAAAAAAAAAAAAAAAAAAACCCTAAACATAGTAAAT
>NW_006794175.1:0-236 GCF_000442215.2 Lipotes vexillifer | reverse complement strand
CCTCCCCCTCCTCCTCACCTGCTTCAGCCACGCTGGCCTCCTTGCTGTCCGTCAACACACCAGTTACTCCTCTGCCTTCGGGAATTTGTGACTCCTTCTGCCTGGATTTCATTTTTCTCCTGTCACTATGTGGCTCACTCATTTCCTTGACGTCTTTAGTTTTTGTTTATTTCTTTTTCTTTCTTTCTTTTTTTTTTTTTTTGCGGTACGTGGGCCTCTCACTGTTGTGGCCTCTC
>NW_006794174.1:0-354 GCF_000442215.2 Lipotes vexillifer | reverse complement strand
CCGCAACGGGAGAGGCCACAACAGTGAGAGGCCCACGTACCGCAAAAAAAAAAAAAAAAAGAATGCCTAAAAACCCCCTATAACTCAACAACAAAAATAAGTAACCTGATCTAAAACAATGGGCAAAAGATTAGACTGGACATTCCTCCAAAGAAGACATAAAATGGCCAAACAAATGAAAAGATGCTCAAAATCACTAATCTTAGGGAAATGACAATTAAAACCACAATGAGATATGCCTCCATGCCCATTAGGATGGCTATTACCAAAGAAATGGGAAACCCCTGTATATTGCTGTTGGGAATGTAAAATGGTGCAGTAGTGGAAAACAGTCTGGCAATTCCTCAAAAAGTT
>NW_006794173.1:0-391 GCF_000442215.2 Lipotes vexillifer | reverse complement strand
GTCCGGGAGGATCCCACATGCCGCGGAGCGGCTGGGCCCGTGAGCCATGGCCACTGAGTCTGTCCGTCCGGAGCCTGTACTCCGCAACGGGAGAGGCCACAACAATGAGAGGCCCACGTACCGCAAAAAAAAAAAAGAAAAGAAAAAAAGAGTAGATGTTTGAAAATACGCTTTCTATTTTATACTTTCAGATTTGTACACAGAAAAATCTTATTAAAAATTTAAATATATTTTATTTCCTGTTAATAACTTTTTCTTTGTTTATTTACTTATGAATCTATTTACTCATGCTCTGCTACAGTGACCGGAGAATGTGGATCAAAAATGTTTTCTTGGGCTTCCCTGGTGGTGCAGTGGTTGAGAGTCCGCCTGCCGATGCAGGGGACGTGGG
>NW_006794171.1:0-238 GCF_000442215.2 Lipotes vexillifer | reverse complement strand
TAGAGCTATAATTAGTGTTGTTATTAGATTTGTTTCTTTGGGATGTTACAGGCAGAGGCAAAGGGAGGGCAATTTCAACATCACAGAGGAAAAAATAACAGGCACTTTAAAAAATTTTATGGAATAAGATAGGCATGGTGATCCTATAGGGCCAGACATTCATACGGACTTGATATTTCTGTCTGTTTACTTCAGGAAATCAGAATGTAATAAACACAAGTAATGAAACTAGTAATAT
>NW_006794170.1:0-1264 GCF_000442215.2 Lipotes vexillifer | reverse complement strand
GTCTGGGAAGATCCCACATGCCGTGGAGCGGCTGGGCCTGTGAGCCATGGCCGCTAAGCCTGCTCGTCCGGAGCCTGTGCTCCACAAAGGGAGAGGCCACAACAGTTAGAGGTCCACGTACCGCAAAAAATATATATAAAAAGTAAAGAATAAAAAATAAATGGCTGCTTCATACTCCAATACAGAAAATCCACCAATTTTTCAGGAAGTTCTTTGATGATATACTGAATGCTTTTGAAGAAAATCCTGTTTTTTCACTTACGTATTCTAACTTTGATCACTATAACTTAAAATAATTGATAAATTAGCAATTTTCTCTTGTCTTATATAGATGTATGTATGTATGTGTATATATATATATTTTCCCGACTATTATTATATATTTATAATATATATGTCAATATTATTTGCCAAGTTTACTCTAAATAGGCTGCTGGCATTTATTATTATATCTTTAATTTTATAGAATATTCAAAGAAGAATTAACATCTGAAAAATACTTTCTTATCTCTTATCCATGATAAACAAAAGAACATTATTTTATATCCTTCCCATTTTATATATTTCTTCATATTTTATACATTTGATTTTTCATTAGAATGTTATTGTTTATGTTTCTATCATAAATTGTATGTTTTTCTCCTTTCTAGTTTCTAAATATTTTTGTTTTTGTATGGGGGGATGGGAATCTATTCTATTGATTGTTTTTTCTTAATATCAATAAAATAATTTCCTTTGTCTAAAGGCGTGTTGACCTAAAACAAATAGACTACCAGATATTCCTACAGCAAAGATGGATTCATTGGGGATCAGCAGAGAATTGCAATTCAGTGTCTGCAACCATGATGAATCATGTGCATGTCTTCTGCATAGCAAGGGAAGGAGAACACTTTTACAGAGGGGAAAAGGGAGTTGGAAGGACTATAATAGAGTCATCATACCTTTTCATTGGCTGAGTCCTTGTCAGGAAAAAGGAGAATTCTTTCTTCTTCCTGTTGTTCTGCTATCTTTGCAGAGTGCCAGAGCTCCCCATTCTGATCTCCTGATTCTGTTTAGTCAAGGTTTCTGTTCATTAAGTTTTCTACAGGTGGTAACTAAAAAATAAAGAGTATAAATGTTTATATTATTTATGACTATAAATACTTTTGCACAGTCAGGCAGATTTTATGAGAAAAATAGTCCCACCTTCCAGGTTCCAGATGTGCCAAGAAGAAGTTAGTCTGAATGATCCTAAGTTCATGGAGGATAACTTGCTCTTTTCCTG
>NW_006794169.1:0-1354 GCF_000442215.2 Lipotes vexillifer | reverse complement strand
CGAACCTGCGTCCCCTGCATCGGCAGGCAGACTCTCAACCACTGCACCACCAGGGAAGCCCTGCCATTGGATTTTGATAGGGATTCAGTTGAATCTGTAAATTGCTTTGCGTGGTGTGGACATTTTAACAATATTATTTCTTCCAGTTCATGAGCACCCAATATCTTTACAATTATTTGTATCTTCTTCAGTGTCATTCTTTAGCATCTTATAGTTTTCAGTGTACAAGTCTTTCACTTCCTTGCTTAAATTCATTCCTAGGTATTTTGTTCTTTTTGATGCAGTTGTATATGAGATTGTTTTTTAAATTTCTCTGATAGTTTGTTATGTAACGTATAGAAATGAAACAGATTTTTGTATTTTGATTTTGTATCCTGCAATTTTACTGAATTTATTTATTAGTTTTAACAGTTTTTTGGCGGTGTTTCCAGGGTTTTCTATATATAATGTGTCATCTGCAAGTAGAGAGAGTTCTACTTCTTCCTTGCCAATTTGGTTACCTTTTATTTCTTTTTCTTTCCTAATTGCTCTGGCTGGGACTTTGATACTATGTTGAATTAAAGTGCTAAGAGGGAGCTTGCTTGTTTTGTTTCTGATCTTAGAGGAAAAATTTCAACTTTTCACTGTTGAATATGATGTTAGCTGTGGGCTTGTCACACATAGCCTTTATTACGTTGAGGTACATTCCCTCTATACTCACTCTGTTGAGAGTTTTTATCATAAATGGATATTGAATTTTGTCAAGTGCTTTTTCTGCATCTATTGAGATGACCATATGATTTTTATTTTTCATTTTGTTAATGTGGTGTATAACTTCCTTATTTTAAAGGTGAGGGAACTAGGACATGTTTCAAGTTAGAAGTAATGTGACGTGCTTCAAGTTATGTATTGAACAGCAAATCCAGTATCTTAGTTCTTGAAGGCTCTACCTCTGTGACCGTTTCTTCATATCACAGGCTTTCTGGAATCCAGAGGATATAAGTGCACATCGTTTGGTTATGTTGTGGATGGAGTTTGGATCAGGATGGAGGATACTGAGAGTGGGTAAATTTCTCTGTTTCTAATTAGAGGTATAAGCTGATATTGAAGATAGTAGGGAGGTGTAGGCGAGAAATTAATTTAGCCACAATTGTCTACTATGCCTGTGTTTATGCTCTGCCCTGGGATGTCCTTGTCACAGATTTTCTTTGTTTTGGGTACTTACTTCCCAGAAATGGCTTCCTGCTGTTCCAAGTTTTCTAAGACTCATGCTGGTTTACAGCCTTCCTCTTCCTTGAAACAATATGAAGTTAGATAATATCCCTACTTTTCCCAAGTGTGGAAACAGGAACTGGACTCTATATGGTTGAAAGAG
>NW_006794168.1:0-226 GCF_000442215.2 Lipotes vexillifer | reverse complement strand
CTGTGTCTACGATGATTTATATAGTGTTGTCTACTTGGTGTTCAATAAATAATAAACAATAAAGAAAGATTTCCTAGCAAAGTTACAGCTCTCATGCTAACGACAAATTGGCTAAATGTCTTAGAATTACTTTTCTTTTATATTGGAAAGCAATGATTTAACATATCTTCTTTGAATGGAGTAATGTTCTCCATTTTAATATCTCAAATTAATCTATTTGTGTGTA
>NW_006794167.1:0-1745 GCF_000442215.2 Lipotes vexillifer | reverse complement strand
CCGTGTCCCCTGCATCGGCAGGCGGACTCTCAACCACTGTGCCACCAGGGAAGCCCCAAGATCTTTCTTCCTTTTTAATGTATGCGTTTATAGCTATAAAATTCCCTCTTCGCACTGTTTTGCTGCATTTCATAAGTTTATTTTCATTTGTCTCAAGGTATTTTCTAATTTTCCTTGTGACTTCTTCTTTGATCCATTGGTTGTTTAAGAGTGTGTTGTTCAAGTCCACGTATCTGTGAATTTTCTAGTTTTCCTTATGCTATTGATTTCTAGTTTTATTCCACTGTGGTTGGAAAACATACTTTGTATAATTTCAATCTTTCAAAAAATTTATAGAGACATTTTGTAACTGTAGTATTTTTAAATAAGGACAACTGAATTACTTTTAGGTATTACACATGAAAATTCAAGTTATAACTGAGTGGTATTTCATAGAAACAGTCACTTTTGTTGCATCTCTAAACTGTGAATCTGGTAAGTATTATGTAAGCATGAATCACAAACACAAATCCCCAAGTTAAGTCATCTATTTTACAACTTTTTACTCAGTGAAAATCACATATAAGGCCTATACTCATAGCTTCACAAAGCCATGTATTGGTCAAACTGGCCTCAGTGGTCATTTAATGTGACCGCTTACATTGCCGATGAAGAAACAGGGAGTGTTGCCTCTTCCAAAGGAATATAATTAATCATAGGTTATAGCTTGTGTTACAACACACTGATGATGCCTTTGAGACCATCCACTGATGTCCTCACCTGTGATACACCAAGCTAAGTCCTTCTGAAAGTATCATTGGGTGTTTGGAATGTTTAAGCAGCTGAGGAATCAGAACTTAAAAAGAAATATATTGATTTTTTTTAGGGCAATTTTAGGTTTACAGAAAAATTGATCAGAAAGTACAGAGAGTTCCCATATAACCCCTGCCACTCCTCCAGCCTCCCCCAACTATCAATATCCCCCATCAGGGTGGTACGTTTTTTACAGTAGATGAACCTACGTTGACACATCATCCTCACTCAAATACATGGTTTACATTAGGATTTACTCTTGGTGTTGTACATTCTATTCCTTTTGTAAAAATTGTAGTAAAAAACATATGACATGAACTTTACCATCTTAACCATTTTTAAGTGTGCGGTTCAGTAGTATTAAATATATTCACATTGTTTTGATACAGATATCCACAATTTTGTTTGCAAGTTTCTGTGTCTAGCAGAAGAGAAACTCTATACCCATTAAACAATTCTCTTTTGTCCCCTTCCCCTAGCCCCTGGTACTTTAAATAACTCATATAAGTGGAATCATCCAGTATTTGTCTTTTTTGTAACTGGTTTCTTTCACTGAGCGTAGCATCCTCCAGGTTTCACGTTGTGGCATATGCCAGGATTTCCTTTTTAAGACTGAATATTATTTCATTATCTCTATATACTATCTTTTGTTTATCTAATCATCAGTCAATGGACGTTTGGAGTGCTTCCACACCTTGGCTATTGTGAATAGTGCTGTTATAGAGAGATGGGTATGTAAATATCTCTTTGAGATCCTGCTTTCAATTCTTTTGTGTATTTACCTAGAAATGAGATTGCTGGATTACATGATAGTTCTTTTTTTTGTTTGTTTGTTTTTGTTTTTGTTTTTGTTGCGGTACGCGGGCCTCTCACTGCCTTGGCCTCTCCCGCTGCGGAGCACAGGCACCGGACGCGCAGGCTCAGCGGCCATGGCTCACGGGCCCAGCCGCTCC
>NW_006794166.1:0-235 GCF_000442215.2 Lipotes vexillifer | reverse complement strand
GAGAAATTAAAACCTTTATAGACAAGCAAAAGCTGAGAGAGTTCAGCACCACCAAACCAGCTCCACAGCAAATGCTAAAGGAACTTCTGTAGGCAAGAAGCACAGAGAAGGAAAAGACCTACAATAACGAACCCAAAACAGTTAAGCAAATGAGAATAGGAACATACATATTGATAATTACCTTAAATGTAAATGTACTAAATGCTCCCACCAAAAGACACAGATTGGCTGAATG
>NW_006794165.1:0-1083 GCF_000442215.2 Lipotes vexillifer | reverse complement strand
AGCCGCTCCGCGGCATGTGGGATCTTCCCGGACCGGACCGGGGCACGAACCCGCGTCCCCTGCGTCGGCAGGCAGACTCTCAACCACTGCGCCATCAGGGAAGCCCTGAAGACAGTTTTTAAGGAGCACTGAGAAGTGTAATTTGAGAGAGACTCCATCTGGAACGTCGAGGCCCGTGCATTGCAGCCTTTCCTGGGGCTTAGCTGGCCCTGGTCTACTACTCCTGGTAACTAAAGCTATGACCAAGAACTGCCTGAGCCCTCAGATGTCCTAGAGTGAATGGGTCAGTGTCTTAAGAACTCCTAAGTCTCTGAGGGAGTACCATGTCCACTGATGTTTCACCTAATCTTTCTCCCCAGAGAAAATGCACCTATAAAAGTTGGGTTCTGCATTTGAAAAACTTGGTTATCCCAGAAATGCCCTCCTCCCTAGTCAAGATCGTTTCCTGGTCAATCCCTTCCCCTACAATGAACCTTTAAAATCATGGTGACAACTAGAATCCTTTTGCCTCCGCCTTTTGCCTTGATGGTTGAGTGGGAAGATGCTGCATGACTGACTGAAGGAGGAAGGAATTGAGTGAGATTCCTCTGTTGTAAATTACCTGCAAGCTCTCACCAAACCCTGCTGCTGCCTTCAGAGCAGCCTCAGAAGGATGGGTGACCTTCAGCTACTCTGGACTTCCTCACCTCTGCACCATATGGACCTTTGCACTTTTGCCATTTTATCAGCAAATGTGTGCTATTCAGTAATAACTAGCTGCGTACAGATAGCTCTAGATTGACAGTTTGTTAGACTTGATAGAGATGATCAAGTTGTTGAAGCTGCTTTCTCTTCTTCAGCCTAATGCTAAATGTCTTTATCACAGTTCTCTGTGACCATGGGCAAATCTGAACTGCTCTCAGCCTAGGGTTTTCCCAATTTAAGTGAAATATTCCACGTAAAGCACTTAGCACAAAATAAATGCTTGGTAATTGTTGATGAGGGTGGAGTAGAAGACGCTGGTTAGTGGGGAGTATTTTTCTTTTTTTTTTAATGTCTGAAACATTTATATTAACATATTTCCATACAAATAACCCAAAGAAA
>NW_006794162.1:0-1102 GCF_000442215.2 Lipotes vexillifer | reverse complement strand
ACAGAGTGAAGTAAGTCAGAAGGAGAAAAACAAATATCGTATATTAACGCATATATGTGGAATGTAGAAAATTGGTACAGATGAACCAGTTTTCAAGGCAGAAATAGAGACACAGATGTAGAGAACAAACAATATGGACACCAAGGGGGCAAAGTGGGTGGTGGTGGTGATGGTTAGTTGTATTGGGAGATTGGGATTCACATGTATACACTAATATGTATAAAATAGGTAACTAATACGAACCTGCTGTATAAAAAATAAATTAAATTAAAAAAACAAAAAGAAAAGTAGGCTATTTGTATATCCTCTTTGTGACATACCTTTGAATTTCTTTCCCATTACTGTTGGGTTGTCTGTGTCCTGGTTTGTATGAGTTCACTGCATATTTTGGATATAAGCCTTTTGCTAATGTATTGCAAATATCTGCTCCCATCTGCAGCTTGCTTTTTCAGTTCTCTTTGTGGTGTCTCTTGATGAATAGAACTTTTTAGGTTTAATGTTGTCTAGTTGATCAGTTTTTTCCTTTATGGTTAGGTGTTGTTGTTGTTGTGTGTGCTCTGTTTTAATCACCTTTCCAATGCTGAGGTCATAATGATATACCTTATTATATTCTAGAGCAACACTATCCAATAGAACTTTCAAAAATGATGGAAATATTCTGAATCTGGGCTGTCACATACTATTTTCAGGTGCTATTGAGCACTTGAAATATGGCTAGTAAGACTGAGGAACTGAATTTTAAATTTTATTTAATTTTAATTAATTTAGCTCTTTGTGGCTGGAAACTACCGTATCCAACAAAGCAACTCTGGGAGGCTTATTGCTTTGTCTTTTATGTTTAAATGTACAATCCAGCTGGAATTGATTTTGTGTGTTTGTATGGTATGAGATAAGGGTTAGGCTCAATATTTTTTCTCATATCTAATTGACCAGAATGATTTTGTTGAAAAGATTGCTTTCTCCATTGCTCTGTAGTACCACTTTTGTCATAAATTAGGTGTATATACACACTTGGATCTGTCTTTGAACTCTTTCTTCTTGTCTATTTGCATATCTTTGTGTTGATTCCATATGATCTTTTTTTTTTTTTTTTTTTTTTGGT
>NW_006794161.1:3799300-3814984 GCF_000442215.2 Lipotes vexillifer | reverse complement strand
CTGATGAACACAGAGGCAAAAATCCTCAACAAAATACTAGCAAACAGAATCCAACAGCACATTTAAAGGATCATACTCCATGATCAAGTGGGGTTTATCCCAGGAATGCAAGGATTCTGCAATATACACAAATCAATCAATGTGATACACCATATTAAAAAATTAAGGAATAAAAACCATATGATTATCTCAATAGATGCAGAAAAAGCTTCTGACAAAATTCAACACCGATTTGTGATAAAAACACTCCAGAAAATGGGCATAGAGGGAACTTACCTCAACATAATAAAGGTCATATATGACAAACACACAGCAAACATCATTCTCAGTGGTGAAAAACTGAAAGCATTTCCACTGAGATCAGGAACAAGACAAGAATGTCCACTTTCATCACTCTTATTCAACATAGTTTTGGAAGTCCTAGCCATGGCAATCAGAGAAGAAAAAGAAATAAAAGGAATACAAATTGGAAATGAAGAAGTAAAACTGTCACTGTTTGCAGATGACATGATACTATACATAGAAAATCCTAAAGATGCCACCAGAAAACTACTAGAATTAATCAATGAATTTGGTAATGTTGCAGGAAACAAGGAATGCAGAGAAATCTCTTGCATTCCTATACACTAACAATGAAAGATCAGAGAGAGAAATTAAGGAAAGAATCCCATTTACCATCACAAGAAATGAATAAAATATCTAAGAATAAACCTACCTAAGGAGGCAAAAGACTTGTACTCAGAAAACAGTAAAACACTGATGAAAGAAATCAAAGAGGACATAAACAGATGCAGAAATATACCATGTTCTTGGATTGGAAGAATCAATTCTGTGACTATACTACCCAAAGCAATCTACAGGTTCAATGCAATCTCTATCAAACTACCAATGGCATTCCTCACAGAAAATCTACAAACAACAAATGCTGGAGAGGGTGTGGAGAAAAGGGAACCCTCTTGCACTCTTGGTGGGAATGTAATTTTTTTTTTTCTTTTGCGGTACGTGGGCCTCTCACTGTTGTGGCCTCTCCCGTTGCAGAGCACAGGCTCCGGATGCGCAGGCTCAGTGGCCATGGCTCACGGGCCCAGCCGCTCTGCAGCATATGGGATCTTCCCGGACCGGGGCATGAACCCGTGTCCACTGCGTCGGCAGGTGGACTTTCAACCACTGAGCCACCAGGAAGCCCAGAGGGAATGTAAGTTGATACAACCACTATAAGAACAGTTTGGAGGTTCTTAAAAAACTAATAATAGAACCACCATATGATCCAGCAATCCCACTACTGGGCATATACAGTGAGAAAACCATAATTCAAAAGGACACATGTACTCCAATGTTCACTGCAGCACAATTTACAATAGCCAGGACATGGAAACAACCTAAATGTCCAATGATAGATGAATGGGTAAAGAAGATGTGGTACATATATACAATGGAATATTACTCAGCTATAAAAAGGAATGAAATTGGGTCATTTGTAGAGATGTGGATGGACCTAAAGGCTGTCATACAGAGTGAAGTAAGCCAGAAAGAGAAAAAGAAATATCGTATATTAAGGCATATTTTTGGAATCTAGAAAAATGGTACAGATGAACCTATTTGCAGGGCAGGAATAGAGACATAAATATAGAGAATGGACATGTGGACACAGTGGTGGAAGGGGAGGGTGGTATGAATTGGGAGATTAGGTTTGACATAAATACACTACCATGTGTAAAAGAGATAGCTAGTGGGAACCTACTAGCTGAGCACAGGAAGCTCAGCTTGGTGCCTGTGACGACCTAGATGGGTGGGATGGGGAAGGGGGTGGGAGGGAGGTCCAAGAGGGAGGGGATATAGATATACATACAGTTGATTCACTTCATTGTGCAGCAGAAACTAACACAACATTGTAAAGCAATTATACCACAATAAAAAAATAAATAAAATAAAATATGCAAGAACTCAAGGAATACTGCATCCAAGAGCCCTTCCTCAGGTGCCTACGTATGTTAATTAAATCAAACTTAATTACTTAATTTAACCAAGAGATGACTGGAGCAAGGACTAATAGTATCATTCAAGACATTTAATTATGGATCTAAGTGTAGAAGAAAGGTGGGAACAAGGATATTATTCTAATATTCTAATAATAATTAAATGATTATATGTTTAGACACTGTTGAAATAAAACAAAAAAGAGAGAAGATAAAAAGGAGAGAATGACCAATGATCTCACTGACTGTTGCTTAGGCAATACATAGGAGTCACAGAATACCATTTAAAGCTAACAAAGGAACAAGAGCCTCATAAAAGGTATCAGTACAAAGGCAAACATAAAAACACAAATACAAACTGTTCTAAACACCAAAAGGAAGAAACAAATAACTCTCCCCCCAACCCAAAAAGACTATATAGAGAAACACAGTCAGTATAACACGATATGGTCAATAAATACAACATAAAACAATATGACAGTTAAAACACAGAAATGAGTGCAATTTAATTCTCTTGTTCAGATTTTCTAATTAGCTCACAAAGAAAAACCCAACTGCATGTTGTAAAGAAGAGACACATTTAAATAGAGTGATTCAGAAAGGCTAAAAAGAAAGGGTTGGGTAAAGATATGCCAGACAAATGGAAAAACTTATACAAGCAGGGAGTATAGTCCTGCTGCCAGTCTGCAGAACTGAAGTGAAAAGCATTAACCAGGAAAAGGAACACTACTTTATATCAATAAAGGTCACAATTCATAATGAAGACATACCAGTTTCAATATCTGTATGTCAAATAATATAAATTACCTTTATAAAATGGTAACTATAGGAGTTGAAAGGGAACTAGAAAGACACTAATAACAAATACTTAAGACTGCTCCAGTCTAAGATAGGTCAAGCTGACAAAATTACAGGTAAAGAAGAACTAAATATAGCATAATTAATTAGGCAAATCTTTTGGTTCTCCCCTCATCTCTTTTTCGATTTACACCCCAATAATAGAGAATATATATTCTTCTCAACTACACATGGGACATTCTCCCAAATTGTCTATATGTTGAACTACAAAAGTCTTAAATTCTACAAAGCAGAAATAATACAAACAATAATCTCTGACCATAATGCAGTAAAATTTAGACATTAATACCAAAATCACAGTCAGTGGAACTTTCATCTAGAAATTAAAAACTCTAAATAAACAACTCATGTGTCAAAGAGGAAATGTAAACTGAAATTGAAGAATTTCTAAAAGTAATGAGAGTGAAAACGGTAGCATAATCTGTAGAAAAGAAACAGTGATCAGAGGAAATTTTATAGCACATATATATTACATACACATGTACACACACACACACACATAGGGAAGAACAGAAATAATGAAAGTGAATTCCCAATTCAAAAAGCTAGAAAAAGAACAATAAAGGAATCCCTCCAGGAACAAAACAGAACAAGACAAAACACAAGAAAGGAATATAAATGATAAGAGCAAAAATTCATACAGTAGAAAATGGAAAAATAGTAACATTAATTGAAGTGCTGTTCCTTTTAAAAACCAGCACTAATTTAATATTAAAAAGAGATGTCACATATAACAAAGTAAAAAAAATGACAAAAGGGAAGCAATCATAAACACAAATCTTTGTACAAACCTATGCTAAGAAAATTGAAAATCTAAATTAAATTGATAATTTCTTAGGAAAATACAACTTATGAAAATTGGTCCCAGTGGAAAACAATATGAGTACTAAGGATAATTTATAAACTGGGGGTGAGTAAAGACTTTCTTAACCTGACTCAAAGCTGACAAATCTGACTACAGAAAAGCAAAAAAGAATCTCTGTACAATCCAAAACACCATAATCAATATTAAAAGATAAATGACAAACCAAGAGAAAATGTTTATAACATATAGCAGTGAAAATTCATGCACTTTTGGTGCATGGAAATGTAAGGAATGTAAGTTGGTGCAACCACTATGAAAAACAGTCTGGAGATTCCTCAAAAGACTAAATATAGAACTACTGTAGGCTCCAGCAATTCCATTTCTGCGTACTTATCTAAAGAAAATGAAAACATTAATTTGAAAAGATATATGCATCCCTAGATTCATTGTGGCACTATTTATAATAGTCAAGATATGGAAGCAACCTGTGTGCATCAATAGATGAATGGATAAAGAAGATGTGGTATACACACACACACACTACTACTACTCGGCCATAAAAAAGAATAAAATCTTGACATTTGTGACAACATGGATGGACCTTGAGGGTATTATACTAAGTGAAATAAGTCAGACAGAGGAAGACGAATGACAGGATTTCACTCATATGTGAAATCTAAAAAACACAACAAAACAGAAACAGACACATAGATCAAAATGGTGGTTGCCAGAGGGGAAAGGGGTAGGGAGATGAAGGAAATAGGCGAAGGGGATTAAGAGGTACAAACTTACAGCTAAAAAATAAATAAGTCACAGGGATGTAACGTACACATAGGGAATAGAGTCAACAATATTGTAATAATGTTGTATGGTGATGGATTTATTAGACTTATTGTGGTGATTATTTCATAATGTATAAAAATGTCAAATCACTATGTTGTACACCTGAAACTAAAATAATATTGTATGATATAATATTGCATTGCCAAGTATAACTTAATAAAAAAGTGAAGGGAAAAAAAGCTTAAAAACTTTATAGAAAAATGTGTAAGAGTCAGGAATAGACAGTTCACAAAAAGTATACACAGTTGTCCTTTACACATGAAAAGATGCCCGACTTCCTTTAACAAAAACGAAATGCAAATTAACACTATATTGAGATACTATTCTTCATCTATCACATCAGCAAAAATTCAAAAGCTTGACATCACACTCTCCTGGCAGGATTGTGGAAGAAATGCCCCCCAACCCTACAATGCTGGTGGATGGGCAATATCATACAACCTCTATTGAGAGGAATTTGGCAGTAACCAACACAACCAGACATACTTTACCCTTTGACTCAACTATCTCTCTCTGAGAAATTTCTATAAAGTTTCATCTTTAACAATGCAAAAAATCAAATACACAAGGTTATTTATTGCACTATTATTTTACTAGCAAACCTTGGAAACAACATAAATATCCAAGAAGAGGGCTTCCCTGGTGGCGCAGTGGTTGGGAGTCCGCCTGCCGATGCAGGGGACACGGGTTCGTGCCCCGGTCCAGGAAGATCCCACGTGCTGCGGAGCGGCTAGGCCCGTGAGCCATGGCTGCTTAGCCTGCGCATCCGGAGCCTGTGCTCCGCAATGGGAGAGGCCACAACAGTGAGAGGCCCGCGTACCGCAAAAAAAAAAAAAAATCCAAGAAGAGATGACAGGTTAAATAAACATTGTATGTGCACATGCTGCAGTAGTATACAGCTGCGAAACTTATGAGAAAAATCTCTATGATCTGATATATGGTGATTTGTGGAATATATTGATAAATAAAAAGACTCCTATGCTTATTTTTGAGAAAATGTATACAAGAAGGTGAACCATCAACTGAAGAAACTGCTTCTCTGCAAAAGATGGGCATGGACGATAAAGTTGAAGGGATACGAAAGAGAATGAGACGCTTTTGGGAAAATCTTTTATAATCCATGTCAATGTTCCTTTATTCAAAAAAAATGTAAAAAGCTGAAAAAAAACCTCAAATTGAATACAAACATAAAGGAAATGACCCTAATTGTATATGAAACTGCTAACCACTCAGAAAAGAAGTCAAGTATTAAAGAAATTACAGACTAAGATTTCATTGCACAAAGACCCAGAAGGCAAACAGCTGTATTTATAATGTCGTACAATTTGGTATGCTTTCCTGACAGGGAGCATCAGGATACTGATTTCTGGGTCTTGGGGTTACTTTATTTATATCAGTTCTTACGACTTCTGCACTAGGAAACCCAGTGGGTCTGGAGTTTAGGAGACTCATGAATGAAAAAGCCGCAATAACAAAGTTTCAAGAGTATGGGGCGGGGCAGACATTAATTTCAGTGGTTTACACCTGAGGCCAGACTAGAATTTAATAATTCAGAGGGGAAGGCACAGATCTCTGGAGAGGACAGGGTTGATCAAAGTCTTTCCAAGTGACCCCTGGTCTTTGGCCGACAGTGACCTCAGAAAGCTAGTATCGGAGGCTTCTGTGAAAAGAACCTCTGGGCATTATGGAAGCTGCAGAGATAGATTCCATTCATTCTGGGAATCTGCCATTCCAGATAATCCTGAAAGCCTCAGAGCTATTGTAGACACTGGGCATTTGGAAGGTAAGGTCTAAAGTCATTGCAGCAGGAAACCTACAAGAGCCTGGGAACTGAAAACGGGTATTTTTCGGGGGGGGAGCAGGAGTCTGTCGGAGCTTTGTCGCCTTTGTGGGACCACGAATGACATTTTGGCTTCAGGATGCAAGGTCCTGTTTAGAGATACAGTAGTACAGTAGTCTTGGCCTATGGGCTGGTAAGAGGATACGGCTTGCAGAAGAAGTCGTATCCAGAGTAGGAGGCTGGAGACTGAAAGCCTTCTTTCTCCTTAGTTTGTCGTATTTCCCCCTACAGGGAGGCCAGTCTCGTCTACAGTTTACTCAGTGTGGCAGCTCCCAACTGGGGGGCTCTGATGGATGCAAGGACTTGGAGCTAAGTAGCTCATAACATGCTCTTCCATAATGGACCATGTCTATATTTTAATAAATGACTCAAAGTAAGTATTGATAAATAATGGAAACTTTAAAAACTGTTTAGCTACCACTTTCCAGGGAGTCAAGATGAAGACCTGGATAGGTTATTAGAAAGTGAAAACCAAAAATTTGCTTCAATTCCCCACTTTGCCTTATCAATGAAGATTTTAAAGATTTAGGAAAAACAACTGAGAGAAACTGCCATATCCTGTCACGGTCTTGATGGTTGTTGTGACTGCTGTTTTCTTATGCTCCCAAAATGACTGGCTTTCAATAGGATATTCTACAGTTTTGTGGTTGAAAGTGTTCTTGATGAGATCTGGATATATTAGTATAAGAGAAATTTGCAATTCATCACTGATGGTATTACTTAATACATCTCTCATAATGTAACATATTTTATGAGCCTTTTCTTAATTCAAGAAAATTTATTTCTCATCTACTTTGAGGGAGGCAAGAAACTAGGCTGTGAAGGTATAGGGATATGTCTCAACGTCCATGGAGCTGATGTTTTCAGGCAAAGCCAGCCTTTAAACAAATAATTTCACTAATTATTAATTAATTATAATTTATGATACATGCCACTAGGAGAAGTACATGTATATTTTACTCTACCTAAACCCTCAGGTGATTTTTGAAAAGCTTGGAATCACAGGCTGTTACATTTCATGGGTATAATTCATTACAATTGATTTAAATAATCCTAATGTAATAAGTCAGCAACACATTTGTCAATTGGGTATTTTGGGATGAAGTCACTCAATGGATGTCATTTCTCTAGCAGAGCAGTCTTTTAAAATTTAATGAATTGGATATATAGAAGAAAATCCTATTGTTTAAAGTCTCTGGGGAACTAACACACCACTGTAAAGCAATTATACTCCAATAAAGATGTTCAAAAAAAAAAGAAAGAATGATGAGCAAACAAATTGTTAAATATGTAACTGAATAAACATACAATTGAATAAATCACTAAAAAATTAAAATAAAATAAAATCTCTGGGGACAGCTAAATATTGAATGTCAATATGGTAAGGACTTAGAAACATGAAATTTAAACTTTACCTTTGTTTATTATATTAGATGAGCTGAATTCTACATAGGAATATACCCTAATTTCATTTTCTATGTAATATGCAGCCTCAGAGCATTGTTTAATTAAAATGCCACTTAGACCAGTTAAACAAATTAGACTGAGCATAAACCTAGGGCTGCCAACTAAAATGTGCAGAAAGATGCACCAGTTCTCTAAGATGGTACCGTCTGAAGCATCTTCCGCAACAGTGGGTGCAAGAAGCATCATGACAGTTCTATAAGCCATTAAATGGTAACATAAATTTTGCTTTTGCCATGAAACTCATGGATCCTAAAAGGCTTGCATGCTTTATAGGTAAGTAAGCTGTACATCTGTCAAATTGGGATGACATGGGGTTGTCACAGATTCTCTGCTTTATCTGGTCTACTGAGCTCTGTGTTTTTCTGGCAGAACAAAGAATCAGTTCATAGACATTTTTGAAAAGGACACTTAAAAAGAAAGATCAATAAAAATACTAACTGTCAACATCACTTGGGGAGAGAAAGGAAGCATGGATAGCTTCCATATTTTCTCTCTGTGTTGTGGAATGCTTTAAAATATTAACACAATAGGCAAACTGATCAAGCCCATAGTGTTCTGTTGTATACTTGTTCTAGGTGGAGAAAATGTATAATTCTCAGCAGTACCTATCACAGATAGATCACAGAGTGTCAAAGGTAATGAAAATTCAAAGAGAAAGCAGGGAAATGCTTCTTCCATGACATGAAAAGGGGAGGTTCACTATTCAGTGTGTGACTGTAGCAATGAGATTTCTCATTCCCTGTTTGGGATTAATCTAAGGCACTACTGCTGCCTATTAACATTTAATGACAGACATGCCAAAGTACAGATATTAAATTATATTTATATAGCCAGATGTGTGTGTGGGATTGTCCAAATGTTCTTTACCAAAATAATTTCCTGTCCAAATTATTTTAGCTGGATCCTGTAGTAGAGATATTGGAATCACAGTCCCCCCATCTTGGCAACATAGTGTAAAGAATGGTGACTTGAGAGGACATAAGCATCTTTAAATTTGAGGGGTGTGAATGGTATAAATGTTACAAATACACCTTCAGTTAGGTTATAATGAATAGTGAATCATCATAATACCAGCCAGTATAAAAAAGCAGCAAAGTGTCTATTAATATACACTGTGCTGGCATCAGAAGCATCCACTTCCAATATAGCATTTTACTCAGAGAGGGAAGTGGTGCAATTTTAGAACAAATCCTGAATTTCCTGACCCACACAAAAAAGAGCAAAGGTTTCTATTGGTAAGCTTCTAGGACAAAAGAGGGCAGAGTATTTTATCCAATGATTTGGCCACTGTGATTTATACAAATCTTTACCTATTCAGGTTTGTCCCATCTTTGCAGTGTTCTCAGACAGAAGGACTAGATTAGATATCAGGAAGAGGGAAACAAAATCTCTTCCTATTAAAACACAAAATCCTGTTTGATAAAATTATAAAATATGGTAGTGAGGTATGATATAGTAAAGTAAAAAAAGTGCAGGATTTGGAATTAACAGCATGTACTACATTACTGCTTTGCTTCCTGGTAGAAGGAAATAAAGGAACATGGAAGCTGAGGGCGGGATTTCCTAATGTTGTCTGCAGTAAGTAAATCTGCAAAATATAAAAAGGCCTGGAAGAGAAAACATGATGCCTGCTGTGTCCGCAAGGTATCGAGATGCCTAAAACATGGGGAAAATTCTTGGAGAGCACTTCACCTCAGTGGAAAATATTACCCGTATAAAGCTGTCAGAGACCTCCTCAGGTTGGGTTGCTTGGCATGTAAAAGGCCAGTCAATCCCACAAATCAGGCTGCCCTGCAGGCATGTCTAACTTACATGCCAGGCCTTCAGGAAATGTTAAAGGTCCAAGTGGAGCTGTGATTTGTACCCATGGTAACAGCTGGACTGTTTGTAAATCATACAAGCAGTGACAATGTGGTATGATGTAGGACTCAGCCACGTCTGTAAGACTCTACATGTAAAAATTCAAACTATTCAACACCAGTGGTACTGTGCAGACAAAGTACACAGGGAGTTCTAGAGGCCACGTGGTCTCATGGAGGGAATCATAATTTCTGACCTGTATGGTCTTTCGAGGCCAAGAACAGTGAAAATATTGATTTGTTCACAGAGCATCGCTAGCAAAGGTATTATTGATATGGTAAGATAATTGGGTTAAGATCTTAGGCTACATTTTATATGTAGCCTGAGATTCTTTTAAGTTTGCATTTTCAGAATCGACTCTGATATACACAGGGCATATAGTCCAGAGTGCAAGTATAAGCAATGACAATAGCCTTTTAAAACATATTAACATAGTTTTCTTTTTCACACTTCCTTGTGTGTGAGTCTCCCTCTATTTAAGCAGTCACTTATTTTAGGAGATTTAGGCCTGCTCAAGTAGGAATGTAAAGAGAAACAGTCAAGAATCAATGTGTGACTTCCATGTCACAGGGTTGGGAGTAGAACTTGCTAGTACAAAGCCCTGGGAGAGATGATTCAGGGTGCAGAGTTCTTAGAGCTCTAGACAAAGGCAAGGACCATAACTCGAGCAAGTGTAAGGCATCCTGCAGCAGAGAACAGCAGGCCTACCACAGACCCACCATTGTCACCATAGGGATACCTGTTCATCTACTACCTGGCACCATCTTGGATCGAAGAGGAGAGGAAAGACCCACTGGGGGGAAAAAAAAAACTGGTAGGAAATTTGAACTTTAATACTGACAGGTTATCGCCTTCCCCCAAATAAAGCCGTTTTAAACTAAAAGGGACAGGAAAAAACCTCTAGTTGGCAAGTTTAAGTTTTCTCATTCTCCTTCAACAGTAATGAAGGCTCCAACACAAATGAGAACAGTTACATGAAATTAAAATTAAAATCTTTTCTTACATATGAGTTGTAGTTTGCAAACACCAACCTTGCTACGCTAGCATTAAATTAAAATCAAGTATTTAAGCATATATATTTGACAGAAACATTGTAGGCTATGGAGTCAGATAAACCTGATTTGAATTTTGGATTTCCTCAGATAATCCTCAGTTTCTTCATCCTGCTTCACGTTATAAGGGATAGAAACGTAGAGTGCCTGACCTGCTCGGTACTCAGTAAGCGCTAGGTTCCACTATGACTACTGCTGAAGTTGCTGTTACTCTGTCGTCATCGTCGTGATCAGCAGTAGCATCGTCATCATCGGTAGTAACTGTAATAGTAGCAACAGTGGGACCTGATGGAGTAATGATGGCTCCATATTTAGAGTGTGTGGCAGGTAAAGCCCAGAAGCCTTTTTGCCTCATAAGTATTGGGGGAAGAAGGTTTTTTGGAATTATTTGAAATATGGAAAAGAGCTTATAAAACTGGGTGTGAAAAATGAGGACTGAAAAATTATTAAGTAGGGGGAACGCTTTCTATTATTTTCTTCCTGTGTGAAGTTGGCTTGAAGCCTTCAGGATAATCAGACTGACAGCAGTCTAGCTTCAGAAATGGGAGAAGGGGCTTTATTTATAGAGACGATATTTTGCTTAATACAAAGGGATGACACTGGAGCTCATAAAGAAAGCTACCTGAAAACAAATACAATTATGTCTGATTATAATTCTTACTTAATGTACATATAAATTATCCTTTAAAAAATATGTTGTGGCTTTTTATTAGAAAAAAATAAGGTTAACAAGCATATTTAAAATTATTTCTTTAGTTCACAAATCAAAATCCCATCAGAACTATAAATATAGCCCTTGAAGTAACAACTATAATTAAGGTAACAATGATATTTTCATTAGAACATTCCTTTGTTTGATATGGTGAGATTTTTCTTTTAGTGAAACTATAAGTGATTAAAAAATCTATTTTCTGGGGCTTAAAAAAAAAAAAAAAAAAAAAAATCTATTTTCTGCTCAAAGATCAATCGATTATTGTCACTCAGAGCGAACACTTGAAAGGAAAAGATAAACCTGTGTCTTAGAATTACGGTGCTAGAAAAAGGAAATCTTTTTAATCTGGAAAACAGATAAAAGGTGAAGAAGAACATGAAAGCTACTTGTATCTGTGTTAAAAATGAGCATATTATACTCAGGAACCTAATAGAGATACAAATCAGATAGTTCTAAAACCGCTGTGATTCAGGAAGTTCCACAGTTAGAGGTGAGAGCTAGAAAACTCAGTAAGACCAGATGTAACAAGACAGACTGGAAAGGACTCCATGGGCAGCTAAGATAAAGGAAAAAGAATGCAGGGAGAAAGAACACGTTACACCATTGAGAAAAGGGATTTCTACTGAGTTCTGAAGATTACCTTATAACCATCTGTTTTCTCTCTCTCGGTGAGAAACTTGAAGACAGGGAGCATTTCTTACTCATCTCCTATTCCTCAAACCTAATAGGAGGGGCTCAGCACAGGCATTTATTAAAGGAATGAATGAGATCAGGTACCCACTGTGGCATTTAGAAAGCTAAAATGTCTTATACCTTCGTCTGAAGAGCAATCTCAGATATTTGGGTAGCACAAGGGATGTTGGCTTCCTATGACACTAATACTTCAGGTGTTTATTTATTTATTTAACAAATGTTAACTCCGTTTTTAGTCAGGTGTTCTTGTGTTGAGAATGTTGGCCCCATATTTCAGATATTTTCAGGTGTGTTGGGTGGAGGTGGAGAGGGAGAAGAAAATGTTGCTATTGGCAACGTTCCATAAAGCTCCCTCCCTCCCTTGTCATTGCCGTAACAGAGATGTTAGAGAAGCACATATGGATTAAAGAACTGTTTTAGTAAAGAATACAAAAAATAGGCATTAAAGTTTTAGGTACATTGCTTTTGGTAACATAGATTTGTGGGGACATGTCATGGTAGGAGCATGCCCAGGTGCTCTCAGATGAAGGAATGGCCATTTACAGCAGGGGTGAAGGAGACAGTAGATACTTTACAGAGAAATGCCCATGGAGCTGTGTCCTAAAAGACGACTCAACATTTACCTGACAACTTTTCTTACTGAGGGGGGTTTACTCTATACTGAAAAGAAAGGCATTTAATTTCAATAAATGCTATTTATGTTCCTATCCCAACATCTCAGGAGGTTATCTTTTAAATTTTTCATGGCCAAAGTTATAACCCTTCCTGCCTTATCTCAATTATTTAGCACCATCAAAGTACTAAAATTAGCTACAATTAAACAACATAGAGATAACATGTATCGGACACTGTGCTGAGTGCTTTACTTGTATCATCCTTTTGATCCTCATAACAACCCTAGGTGGGGGGATACTATTTAACTGCTTAGAGCCCAACTAAAATTATTTTTGATGACGGTGGAAGGTGGTGGTGCTGAAATCCCTGTGAATAAAAGATTCCTTTCTGGACGTCCTTTCTTGGGACTCCCAATGTTCTAAATGTTGGTAAGAAAATGTGAAGAGACACACGAAGGGAAAGATCTGGCATCTGTGCATCCATCCTTTTTTAGGAATGCCCCAGAACTCTGAAATAATTTTCACATTGCTTTTCAGTAGGAGTCTAAGTTCAATATTTTCAAATCCTTTCATACTGCATTTCCTTGTTGTGCAATAGATACAGTGAATGTCGGCTTTGGTTGTGCAGAAAGACATCAACACACAGTATCTCAGCTAACATTAGAGTCATAATTTAATCTTTGATATTTATGCAATAACACAGGTTATATTTACGAGGACATTCAGAAACATTAGAAACTTTAAACATTTTTCTGGCATTCACATGACAAGAAAATGTGGATGCACTTGGAAGCATATTCCATTTTACTTGAATTGTAATGCCATCTGCCAAAACTCACTCTCTCAAAAAGTACTGTTCTGACAGCATCAGAAAGGAACTTTGTCTGAGAATTAGGCATCTGTTTTTTGCTTAATTTACCAAAAGGCACATTTTGTTTGCATTCACAAGGGCTTTCTACAAATTTACTATTCAATTAATATGTCATTCTGTGACAATGACAAAATAATCAGATTCCTAAATGAGTCCCATTTCTTTTCAGTTCTAACTTTGCAAAGCATGAAAGGATTATGGTGTAGTATTCTTCCGGCGTATTACAAAGCCAGTTTTCCTCTGTGGAGATGACACTATTGGCATCACCCGGGCGTTCCCTTCAGGTAGTTTCTAGTAATGGCACTGAATTTGTGCTGGGTCATCCTTGCCTGGTTCTCATTGTGATATGAAGCTTGTACATTTGTGCAATGATCAGTAGATTTTACCTGGAGTTAGTGGAAGAGGACAAAACAAACTAAGTTTCAGATCCTAAATTCCTTGGAAGTGTATGGTGAGAGCTGAAACTGGCCAGACATCTGCTGAGCTGTTCCTCCACAAATGCATTGTGTAGACTCTGTATTTAACATGCTAGATAAGGCAGAGGGGATATGCCAGCAGATAAGATCCCTTCCTCTGAATAATTTACAATCTCCTTGGAGAGGTAAAAACATCTACATGTAAAAACAGAAATGGATCCATAAAGAGTATTTAGGAATGAAGGTGCAGGTGTGAATTGGTATACACAAATACTGTGTAATTTCACAATAAATAATGTGCTTTAATTTGCAGTAGCTTCATAACTCTCACTGATTCTCAAGTAGAATCACAATGGAAACAAAGAATAGAAGTCTGGTGCTACTTGGGGGAAAATAAGATGAGTTCAGGCATGGGCTATGGAGAGAGAGGTGGGACGATGAGTAGTTCTGCAGAGAATGAACATAGGAAAATATATAAATTGTAAGTTAATTATCCTAGCTAGAGAAGAGTATTTATGTTAGATAATAAGAGAAAAAGCTGTATATGTAATGTAGATAAACTGATGGGATGCTTTTGAATCCTAGGTTGAAGAGTCTTAAGTAATTGGAAACTTTTGTAGTGTCTAAGAAGAGGAACAACATAATAGATACATTTTGGGAAAGCCTTAATCAGGTACTTGCATTCTTGATATTTGCATCATTAGTACATAGCATATGCCCAGCACAGTGCTTAGAATAAAATACAAAAATGAATGTTTAGAATCAGGAGGTAAGTGGTTGTATTCAGGAGGACATCTGCATTCCTGTGGCCGCCCTGATTCAGACCCTCTTTCCTATTTTTGGATAATTCTCCACAGCTCAAATCTTAGTGGGAGGTGGGTGCTAGATCCAACTACAGAAGTTGAAAAGCCCACATACTTGCCTTCCCTAAAGCCTGGAAATTAGGGCATGGAGCTGTTTTTAATCCAGGTTTGGGAAGTCAGACACAACTGCCTGGGATTTTGAATCTGGAGCTCTTGGTGCAAAGAAGCAGCACCTGTAAAAAATTTATTCTAGTGATGGAAGAGACTGCCACAGCTAGTTTTGGGGGCAGCCATAGCAGTTTGGCCAGAGAGACCAGTGTCTTCCTTGGCCTGTTCTTGTGGGATGACCCCAGCTGCGGTCCTGGCTATGAAAACTCGCTTTCTTATTTTCCGAGCCTGGTTTTCCCACCTTCCTTGTCATTCTGTAAGCTACCAAACAGCCTTTCAATAAATTCATTTTCTACCTAAATCAAGAGAATCAGTTTCTGCTGTTTGCACTCAAGAACTTTGATAAAGGTATCTCAGTCAGGCAGTGACTAGGATCCTATTTTGGGATAGTGATAATGGCTAGAGTGAAGAAAGGACAAAACTGAGAGATACTGACAAGGAAGAATTGACAGATTTGGTAACTAGCAAGATAATGCTGTTCCATTCTGGCTTCACTACTCTGTTTGCAGTAATAGTGCATGACATTGCCTAAGGGATAACACAGAGTTAAACAAAACGTTTGCAAATATATACTCTAACGGATTCATAATAAAGTGTTTGTACAACATGTGAACATAATGTCTGTAAGTGTGACATTTCTTCATAAGAGAAACTAAACTGGGGAAGTGGTGGTAAACATGAATGGTGTTTTTAAATAAAAGTATCT
>NW_006794161.1:3774578-3799290 GCF_000442215.2 Lipotes vexillifer | reverse complement strand
GAAAGAGTGAAGCTTTCATCAGACACTATACTTTTTTGACTCTATATATGTTTATGAGAACCATGTTAATTGTTTACATTGACTTCTTAGCTTTAATAAGCAGCACCTGTTGCCTCAATCTTGACTTGGTTGAAACAAAATTCATAGTTTTTCCTCCAAGAGGTCCTTCACCAATGTGTTTTGTCTCAATAATCAACATTGCAGGTGCCAGTTGCCCAATCAATGAACCTAAGAGAGAACATGGATTTCTTCCTTCCCTCTTCTGATGATTCAAAAAGTCCTGTATTCCATCCCTTAATCATCTCTCAAATAATTCCCCTCCCCTCCATGACTATGACCGTTGCCAAAATCTCATCACTTCTTAACTGGAGTTTTGCCAGTTGTTTCCTTGTCCCTTCCAATCCACCCCTACTAGAAATCCTTAGCTGCCCTTCCCTTTGGTTTTTAAAGTCTAAACCCATTAGAAAGGCACACAGGGGGCTTCCCTGGTGGCGCAGTGGTTAAGAATACCCCTGCCAATGCAGGGGACACGGGTTTGGGCCCTGGTCCAGTAAGATCACATGCCATGGAGTAACTAAGCCCGTGCACCACAACTACTGAGCCTGTGCTCTAGAGCCTGAGAGCCACAACTACTGAGCCCGCGTGCTGCAACTACTGAAGCCCGCACACCTAGAGCCCGTGCCCCTCAACAAGAGAAGCTACCGCAATGAGAAGCCTGCACACCGCAACAAAGAGTAGCCCCTGCTCGCCGCAACTAGAGAAAGCCTGCACGCAGCAATGAAGACCCAACGCAGCCAAAAATTAATAAATAAATTTATTAAAAAAGAAAGGCACACAGGGTCTGCCATGATCTGCCACGATCACATCTTCCCAAGTACATCTCCTTTCCCACATAAACCTTTCGTGTCGAGAATTTTTTCCATGCTCAAACTTTACACAATTCCTTAGCTCTTTGATTTTGCATATGCTGTTTCCTCTGCCTGGAACCTGCTTCTCACTTTCTGTCTAAATTCCATCTGTCCTCTATGACTCAGCTGATTGTTACCCTTCTTAAAAGTGTCTCCTGACCATCACTCTTAGCAAGGTAGCTGTCGCTACACATCTATAATCCTTGGTTCAAATGTTACAACCCTTATCACTTGCTGCATAATATGGTTTATTTCTCCATCCTTCTCCACCAGTGGACAGTGAGGACTGTGGGGACCATACAGCTCACTGAGTTTTGTATTTTTATTTCTCAGTGACCTTTATAAAACATCTAGGCTTTCTCCAAAATAAGTCCTTTATATGTATATATAGTTTCAGGAATGAAAAGAGCACATATTCCTTATGAAACCTGAAGGATATCCATAACAACACTTGGGCTAATTTTATGATCATAAACAATTATTTTTATAAAGGTAAGAGAAGGTCTAAGGTATTTCCATTAACCAGCACTTAGTCTATAGTGAAGCTGGATCTGTAAGACATAATATACAATTGTTCCCCAAATGTTCAATGGTCAGAATGATAGTTCTTTTGAAGGAGGGGAATAGTTATTGAGTAACATTCTTGGCCCCAAGAGGAAAGGAAGTTCAGAAAGCTGCTTTACCTTTCTTTCAACTTCAAAATGGATTTTCAAAGACAGAGTCCTTTAGAGACTCTTGTTTAATGCAAGTATCTCTTACATTATGGTAAATACAGAAGAGAAAGCAAGAGAAAAACGTATAGATCAAATAGAGGGAATAGGAGATCGTGAGATAAATAGACCAAGAAAAATGTTTAAAATTTTAAAGCCCAATGAAGAGAGAAGGGAAGAGGGGAAGCAAGACAAATGGTCAAAAGTGCAGAGAAAGCTCCAGCTTCATGTTTACTGAGATTCGACCTTAACAGAAAACTGGTATTTCCTTGAGCTTTTGGCTTCTTTCCCAGTGCTCTGCTTCAAAAATTCCCTCATCTTCATCACCTAACTCCCCTAGGTCAGGCAACATCCACAAGTAATCAGGCATTTGACTGGCAGTCTGAGGGGCAGTCTGTACTCACTGCACTTTTGCAGTTCAGTACAGGGAACAGATAGAAATGACCCAACACAGAACACAACATTCTGTTTTGTGATCTAGCATTATAGATATTTTCCTAGTTTACTTAATATATTTCCAACCTTGAATTAACTTAGATACCAGTCTTAAGAGAAAAAGTTTTACACAGGTGCTATTATTTTTCTATTTCCTATATTGAATTCAGTTTTCCTACTAAAAAGAACTTGGGAGACATACAAAATTGAAAAGAATTCCAAGAATATGATGAAAATGCAAATATATTCTTAAACACTTATTTTGTATGAAGTGGATGGAGGAATACAGTATAGCACTAAAAACAGATATTAACCAAGATCCAGAAAAAAAAGGTCATACTGATTCTAATAAGAATGCAGAGCATGTGGACAATATTAACTGTCTATGGAAAACAGAACAAAAACTTTTTCTATGAGGCTGTGTGTTCTTGTTCATATCCTTGTCACTGTTGAATCTCCAGGTCTAGCCCAGTGCCAGGAAAAGTGCAGGTATTCAAGAAACATAAATTGAATAAATTAGACTAGAAGGCAATTTGGAGGTAGTATACCAACAGTTTTAAGATGACTCTTTAAGGGAAGTTTTAGGATAACCAATATAAAATATAATCTCCACACAGCAAAGCGATTTACGAAAAGAACAAGTCAGATAAACTCATACCCCATTAAAAAAATACTCTCCAATATGATTTAGGAAAAAATCCAAATTCTATTTCGGGACCTCCAGGCCTTCCATTCCTGCCAACTTCTCTGACTTCAGGTCATACCATTCTCCTCTCTGTTCTCTATACTTGAGCCAAAGTGGTGATTTTGCTTTGTTTTGTTTCCCTTGCCATTCCTGAATGTGTTAAGCCAAGTCCTACTTTAGGGCTTTTACTTCTGCCCTTTTCTTTACCTGGTATGTTCTTCCTTAGATATTTTCATAGCTGGATCCTCATAATTCAAATCTCAAATATCACATGCTTCAGAGGGCTTGACCATACTATCTAAAATAGCTTCCCTTCACTTTATCCAGTACCCTACCTTATTTTATCAGCATTTTTTACTATATGAAATTTTACTATTTATTTTCTTGCTTACTTGATCTAAGCTTCACTTGGGCTCCATGTTATCTTGATATGCAAAGTAAATGGTCTCTTATTGACTGAATGAATGAGAGAAATATAAAATGTTATGAAACTATGTATAAGTGAAAAGGGTTATGTGAGGTCTGATAGGTTCAAGACATATAGAATCCAGGAAAGAAGAGAACAGAAGGTTAGGTTAAATCTCTGTTCTTGGCCCTAAGAGAAAGAACTCTGACTATTATGTTTCTGGATTAGCTCAGTGTTAGACAAAGGGATACGCTAAATAAATGACAAATATTTTCACTTAGCTTCCTAGTTAGTAATTCAACTTTTAGGTACAATGAATTTGATGTGAATTTAAAGAATGTTGAGCATGACATTCCAGACCTTAATAACCTAGGATATAAAATGGTGGAAAGAGATGGAAATAGTTATTTTAATAGGTGGCAACAGATTTTTCACGAGAACGTTTATATTCAGGAAAATACCTTGATGATTCTGTGTGGTTGTAAAAAAAACAAGTAAGGTCCTAGGAGCTTTACTATTTTAAAGGGAGACCATTAAAAAAAAAAAGCTAAACTGCTCTGCACACGGAATGAAGATAAATGTAAGGAAGAGAAAAGAAGAGGCAGAGGGAGATTAAGCCTATGAAAGCACACTGATGTCAAGGTTGCCAAAGTAATTGTAAAAATAAAAAAATTGAATATTATGTTTAAAATTTCTGCATACACAGGCAGACACACAATCTTACATTGCCCAAACCATCAACAAATTCTGTTAACATATTCTGTTAACATTACCTGGTAATGCCTTATGTGAGAAATTCCTAAGAAGACCAAGGAGTAAGGGTTGAGTTCCATACCTGGGCTGACCTGGAAAGAACAGCCATGGAAAGTGAAATGTGAGTGAGAGCAACAGTTTGGTGGGCAAGAACTTAGAGATAAGGTTGACCTAAAGAACTCATCTTCCAGGAACACACAGGAGTTTTGGTTAGGGCTCAGTCTCTGGAACAAGACTAAAAATTTTTTGAACATTTACTAACTTACAAGGCTGAGATACAGCAATCAACAAGATAATGACTCCAGTTTCATCTGTCACATGACTTCACTTCTATGTAAAAGACTGACAATGGTCACATTTCTATCTCCATAGCAGGAATGGGTCCCATCCAGTTACAGATAAGTTTCCAAATACTAAAAAGTCTTAAAAACAAGTAGAGGGCAACATATTATATTGTCTGTCCTCTTCTATTTCTAATTTATAGAGGACTAGGGTTATTACATTCACATCTGTTAATGATATTGGGTAGCATCCTAAACTAAAAATTAAACATTGTCTATGAAATATACAGGCCCTAAGTATATATCAAAGAGGGGGGAAAAGGAGGTGTAAATCCTCCGTGAAGCTAAATTGCATGTGTGAGTATGTGTGCTGTGTTAGAAAAAGCCTAGAAACTGGCTATCTACATGCTATAATCAGATAGAAGATTCTTCAAAGGAATGTGAAATTGAATCAAATAATCCACGATCAAAGACAAGTCAGAAAGTGAAACAGCAGGGTTCACTCAGTTGACTCAGGTATTACAAGAAGAATGCTTGAAATGACTTGAGGTACTACTGGTGATTTCACGTCAGGGTCAGAAGGATGCTTATTAAAGTTGCACCTCTGAATTTGACTTTACTCTCATTATTACCTGTGCTTATAACATTGCTTGTCTAGAAAATATCTTGTTAACTATTAGTTTACCGTCTCTTGTTTGATTATCTGGAACTTTTATAATATCACGGTGACTGAGATGGCCTTAACATTCCCCTCAGCTTGCCTAAACTTAAGAAGGGTTTCTTCCTGATTGTGGGCCCCTGACCTCCCTTTTCTTAGAGCTATCACTTTAGAAACTTGCAACTGTAATTTCTTTCTCTGCCTCTTCAAGATATGTCTTCTACAACCCAGGAATATCTTTCTCAAGGACCTGAGAGCCATCTCTTTGAGATGTAAACATCAAAAAAGATACCACCCCTATCTCCCAGTCTTTGTGGGAGGGTAGGAGCCTAACTTTGGTAAGTGCCAATTAGCAAACACAGATGGCCTAACCATTTTGACCAAATTTCTCCATTCCGCTCACTCCCACAGTCCTCCAGTATTTCCCATTCGCGTACCCCAGCATTTAAAAATCCTCCTGCTTTTTGTTTGGGGAGTTGAGTTCAATCTCTCTTCCCTACTGCAATAACCTTGAACAAGTCTTACTTGCCTGTTTAACTGTTAGCTCTGTCTGGTGCAATATTTCTTTGTCAGTGGACTGATCTGTTTTCTCATCTTCCTTAATTATTTATTCTCTTGATATCAGGCAATACTTTCCAGTTACTTTTAAGCCAGTAAAAGTCTTCTTTTAAATATGAGATTTAGAATAAAAGTAATTGAAATGGGTATTCATGACAGAGGTAGTAAATGATAGATACACTGAAGAACAAACATAATCACAGAGTAGAAAATTTAGGTAATTGGATAATATTGTTAATTAAATATAGTAATTTTCCATCTGCCTCTAGAAGGATTAAGTCACCAGCCATTGCAGTTGCTGACCTTCAACACACCCTGAAGGAAGTTCAAGGTGGAGATCAGGAATGAGGCAATCTGTGCTCTGGGAAAAACTAGCAAAACGGGTCTTAAGATAGATATTTTCAAGAGAAGATTTTATCAGCTGAATTTCTTGCATCTTCTCATATTTAGAAAAGCACTAAAATTGTTAACAAAGACATCTGCTCCTTGTGACTAGCAGCAACCTTCTGCCAAAATGTATGCTTGATTGCATGTGTCCCCCTTCACTAAAATCACATATATACAACCCCCTTACCTCCTTGTTCCTCTGAGCAGTTCCTCAGAGCTATCTCAGATGCTATCTCCTGGGCTATAGTCCTCTTTCTGCCCCCAATAAAACTTAACTCACAACTCTCACGTTGTGCATTTTTTCTGCAGTCAACAATATGAAAGAGACCCACCACCAGTCCGTCCCATCAGGAACCTTGCACAAGCCTCTTACATAGCCTCATCCACCAGGGGGCAGACAGCAGAAGCAAGGAGAACTACAATTCTGCAACTTGTGGAAGGAAAATCACATTCACAGAAAGATAGACAACATGAAAAGGCAGAGGGCTATGTACCAGATGAAGGAACAAGATAAAACCCCAGAAAAACAAATAAATGAAGTGGAGATAGGCAACCTTCCAGAAAAAGAATTCAGAATAATGATAGCAAAGGTGATCCAGGACCTCAGAAAAAGAATGAAGGCAAAGATCGAGAAGATGCAAAAACTGTTTAACAAAGACCTAGAAGAATTAAAGAACAAACAAACAGAAGAACAATACAATAACTGAAATGAAAACTACACTAGACGGAATCAACAGCAGAATAACAGAGGCAGAAGAATGGATAAGTGACCTGGAAGACAGAATGGTGGAATTCACTGCTGCAAAACAGAATAAACAAAAAAGAATGAAAAAAAATGAAGACAGCCTAAGAGACATCTGTGACAACATTAACGCAACAACATTCGCATTAGAGGGGTCCCTGAAAGAAAGAGAAAGAGAAAGGACCTGAGAAAATATTTGAAGAGATTAGAGTCAAAAACTTCCCTAACATAGGAAGGGAAATAGCCACCCAAGGCCACGAAGCGTAGAGGGGTCCATATAGGATAAACCCGAGAGGAAACATGCTGAGACAAATAGAAAACAAATTGGCAAAAATTAAAGACAGAGAAAAAATATTGAAAGCAGCAAGGGAAAAATGACAATAATATACAAAGGAACTCCCATAAGGTTAAAAGCTGACTTCTCAGCAGAAACTCTACAAACCAGAAGGGAGTGGCATGATATACTTAAAGTGATGAAAGGGAAGAACCTACAACCAAGATTACTCTACCCATCAAGGATCTCATTCAGAATCGACAAGCTTTACAGACAAGCAAAAGCTAAGAGACAAGCAAAAGCTAAGAGAATTCAGCACCACCAAACCAGCTATACAACAAATGCTAAAGGAACTTCTCTAAGTGGGAAACACAAGAGGAGAAAAGGACCTACAAAAACAAACCCCTGAAAATTTAAAAAATGGTCATAGGAACATACATATGGATAATTTCCCTAAATGTGAATGGATTAAATCCTCCAACCAAAAGACGCAGGCTTGCTGAATGGATACAAAAACAAGACCCATCTATATACTGTCTACAACAGACCCACTTCAGACCTAGGGAAACATACAGACTGAAAGTGAGGGGATGGAAAAAGATATTCCATGCAAACGTAAATTAAAAGAAAGCTGGAGTAGCAATACTCATATCAGATAAAATAGACTTTAAAATAAAGTATGTTACAAGAGACAACGAAGGACACTACATAATGATCAAGGGATCAATCCAAGAAGAACATAAAACAATTATAAATATATATGCACCCAACACAGGACGACCACAATACATAAGGCAACTGCTAACAGCTATAAAAGAGGAGATTGACAGTAACACAATAATAGTGGGGGACTTTAACACCTCATTTACACCAATGGACAGATAATCCAAAGTGAAAATAAAAAAGGAAACAGAAGCTTTATATGACACAACAGACCGTATAGATCTAATTGATATTTATAGGACATTCCATCCAAAAACAGCAGATTACACTTTCTTCTCAAGTGCACATGGAACATTCTCCAGGATAGATCACAACTTGGGTCACAAACCAGGCCTCAGTAAATTTAAGAAAACTGAAATCATATCAAGCATCTTTTCACACCACAGTGCTATGAGATTAGAAATCAATTACGGGGAAAAAAACGTAAAAAGCACAAACACATGGAGGCTAAACATTACGTTACTAAATAACAAAGAGATCACTGAAGAAATCAAAGAGGAAATCAAAAAATACCTAGAAACAAATGACAATGAAAACACGACGAACCAAAACTTATGGGATGCAGCAAAAGCAGTTCTAAGAGGGAAGTTTGTAGCTATACAAGCCTAACTCAAGAAACAAGAAAAATCTCAAATAAACAATCTAACCTTACACCTAAAGGAACTAGAGAAACAAGAACAAACAAAACCCAAAGCTTGCAGAATGAAAGAAATTATAAAGATCAGAGCAGAAATAAATGAAATAGAAACAAAGAAAACAATAGCAAGGATCAATATAACTAAAAGCTGGTTCTTTCCGGAGATAAACAAAATTAATAAACCATTAGCCAAACTCATCAAGAAAAAGAAGGAGAGGACTCAAATCAATAACATTAGAAATGAAAAAGGAGAAGTTACAACAGACACCGCAGAAATACAAAGCATGCTAAAAGACTACTAGAAGCAACTCTATGCCAATAAAATGGACAACCTGGAAGAAATGGATAAATTCTTAGAAAGGTATAACCTTCCTAGACTGAACCAGGAAGAAATAGAAAATATGAACAGACCAATCACAAGGAATGAAATTGAAACTGTGATTACAAATCTTCCAACAAACAAAAGAACAGGACTAGATGGCTTCACAGGTGAATTCTATCAAACGCTTAGACAAGAGCTAACACCCATCATTCTCAAACTCTTCCAAAAAATTGCAGAGGAAGGAACTCTCCCTAACTCATTCTATGAGGCCACCATCACCCTGATACCAAAACCAGACAAAGATACTACAAAAAAAGAAAATTACAGACCAATATCGCTGATGAATATAGATGCAAAAATCCTCAACAAAATACTAGCAAACAGAATCCAACAACACATTAAAAGAATTATACCCCATGATCAAGTGGGATTTAACCTAGGGATGCAAGGATTCTTCAATATATGCAACTCAATCAATGTGCTACACCATATTAGCAAATTGAAGAATAAAAACCATATGATCATCTCAATAGATGCAGAAAAACCTTTTGACAAAATTCAACACCCATTTATGTTAAAAACTCTCCAGAAAGTGGGCATAGAGGGAACCTATCTCAACATAATAAAGGCCATATATGACAAACCCACAGCAAACATCATTCTTAATGGGGAAAAACTGAAACCATTTCCTCTAAGATCAGGAACAAGACAAGGATGTCCACTCTCACTACTATTATTCAACATAGTTTTGGAAGTCCTACCCACGGCAATCAGAGAAGAAAAAGAAGTAAAAGGAATACAAATTTGAAAAGAAGAAGTAAAACTGTCACTGTTTTCAGATGACATGATACTATACATAGAGAATCCTAAAGATGCCACCAGAAAACTGCTAGAGCTAATCAATGAATTTGGTAAACTTGCAGGATACAAAATTAATGCACAGATATCTCTTTCATTCCTATACACTAACTATGAAAAATCTGAAAGAGATTAGAGGAAACACTCCCATTTACCATTGCAATAGAAAGAATAAAATACCTAGGAATAAGCCTACCTAAGGAGACAAAAGACTTCTATGCAGAAAAGTATAAGACACTGATGAAAGAAATTAAAGACGATACAAACAGATGGGGAGATATACCATGTTCTTGGATTGGAAGAATCAACATTGTGAAAATGACTATACTACTCAAAGCAATGTACAGATTCAATGCAATCCTTATCAAATTAGCAATGGAATTTTTCACAGAACTAGAACAAAAAATCTTAAAATTTGTATGGAGACACAAAGGACCCCAAATAGCCAAAGCAATCTTGAGGGATAAAAACGGAGTTGGAGGAATCAGACTCCTTGATTTCAGAGTATATTACAAAGCCACAGTAATCAAGGAAATATGGTACCAGCAGAAAAACAGAAACATAGATTAACGGAACAAGATAGAAAGCACAGAGATAAACCCATGCACCTATGGTCAACTATTCTATGACAAAGGAGGCAAGGATATACAATGGAGAAAAGACAGTCTCTTCGATAAGTGATGCTGGGAAAACTGAACTGCTACATGTAAAAGAATGAAATTAGAACACTCCCTAACACCATACACAAAAATAAACTCAAAATGGATTAAAGATCTAAATGTAAGACCGGACACTATAAAACTCTTAGAGGAAAACATAAGAAGAACACTCTTTGACATAAATCACAGCAAGATCTTTTTTGATCCACCTCCTAGAGTAATGGAAATAAAAACAAAAATAAACAAATGGGACCTAATGAAACTTCAAAGCTTCTGCACAGCAAAGGAAACCATAAACAAGATGAAAAGTCAGCCCTCAGAATGGCATAAAATATTTACAAATGAATCAACAGACAAAGGATTAATCTCCAAAATATATAAACAGCTCATGCAGCTCAATATTAAAAAAAACAAACAACCCAATCCAAAAATGGGCAGAAGACATAAACAGACATTTCTCCAAAGAAGACATACAGGTTGCCAACAAATACATGAAAGGGTGCTCAACATCACTAATTATTAGAGAAATGCAAATCAAAACTACAATGAGGTATCACCTCATACCAGTTAGAATGGGCATCATCAGAAAATCTACAAACAACAAATGCTGGAGAGTGTGTGGAGAAAAGGGAACCCTCTTGCAATATTGGTGGGAATGTGAATTGATACAACCACTATGGAGAACAGTATGGAGGTTTCTTAAACACCTAAAAATAGAATTACCATATGATCCAGCATTCCCACTACTGGGCATATATCCAGAGAAAACCATAATCCAAAATGACACATGCACCCCAATGTTCACTGCAGCACTATTTACAATAGCCAGGTCATGGAACCAACCTAAATGCCCATCAACAGACGAATGGATAAAGAAGGTGTGGTACATATATACAATGGAATATTACTCAGCCATCAAAAGGAAGGAAATTGGGTCATTTGTAGAGATATGGACGGATGTAGAGACTGTCATGCAGAGTGAAGTAAGTCAGAAAGAAAAAACAAATATCGTATATTAAGGCATATATGTGGAACCTAGAAAAATGGTACAGATGAACCGGTTTGTAGGGCAGAAATTGAGACATAGATGTAGAGAACAAACGTATGGACACCAAGAGGGGGGAAGCGGTGGGATTGGTGGTGGTGGGGTTGGTGGTGTGATGAATTGGGCGATTGGGATTGACATATATACACTGATGTGTGTAAAATTGATGACTAATAAGAACCTGCTGTATAAATAATAAATAAAATCAAATTCAAAAACAGGGCTTCCCTGGTGGTGCAGTGGTTGAGAGTCCACCTGCCGATGCAGGGGACACGGGTTCGTGCCCCGGTCTGGGAGGATCCCACTTGCCGCGGAGCGGCTAGGCCCATGAGCCATGGCCGCTGAGCCTGTGTGTCTGGAGCCTGTGCTCCGTAACGGGAGGGGCCACAACAGTGACAGACCCGCGTACCGCAAAAAAAAAAAAAAAGAAAAAGAAAAATTCAAAAGCAAAAAAATGGATTAGAGACAAGAAAAAAAAAAACGAAAAAATACTCTCTCACTCTTCACCCTGAACAACACACACACACACACTCATGAGCACACACACATGCACACATGTGCGCACACACACACACACACACACACACATAGACACAAACGGAGAAAACGACCTTTTTAACTTAATGCCATACATAAAAATGCTCAAGGTTGGAAAATTCCTCTGTCAAGTGGAGTAATCATCTTGATATATGATGTGAAATGCATGATAACTTTTTTGAACATAACAGCAGGATTTCAACTATAGAATGCTAAGTGTTGACATTCTGGTAAGAATAACTGCTTGCATCAACAGAGCTACTAATTTACAAAAACAATGCCATAGTATTTACAATAGATAAAAATACAAACACATGAATAAAGTTCCATTACTGTTCATCAGATAAGTAGGTATTTAAGATTTAGAACTCTGACGTTAATAAAAACAAAACAAAACAATACAAAACAAAAACCATCTAGGAACACATTCTGTTTGTGTGTTTTCCTCTTTTAAGTAGAAAAGAATGTAACATCCACATTTTGTTCATAAAGAAATGCCTGAATGCATTTGGTTTGCTAGTTTTCTGATTTATCATTATTCTTCTGATGATAAAACCTAACTTGTAGTTATAAAATGTATTGACCAATACCATCTAGCTTATCTGGAAACAGCATGTTGTCTAAGTTTCTCCAGAGAAAATCTTGTGCTCCTTTTTCTTCTGTTAATAATGGCAATTAGAAACATAAGGGTCCATTGTGACTCCTGGCTTCCTGGTTTAAACTTCTCAGCAGCAGCTAAAAGTCTCTCTACCTAAGTTTCTCTTCCAACAAAGATAAATACTCCATTATCTACTTACTTCACTCGTTTTCACTAAATTCAGACCAAATCATCTCTCGTAAAATTGATTATAATATGTTGTCAGTTTTTATTGAACTAAAATTAATTTAGTGTTCAGGTCTGATTTTTTAATCAGTTGTTATCAGGACTGTGAAAATGAGTAGAGTGAAATAAAAACAACCCAAATGTATAATCAGATCTTATGTTTTTATTTCACACAATTTCTCAATAAAAGAAAGAACGGTCTAGGGACAATTAGGTTCATGGAGGTGGTTTAATTATCATGGTGAGTAGTTTTAGTTAGAGGTAAATTTAGCCTATAAATGAGATCTGGGTCCATCATGCTATTTTTGGGTTGGAAATGACACATGATGTCATCATCTCTACACAATTGGGAGAAATATTTTTCCTTGGTAGAGCTAAATTATTGGGAATTCATATTTAAATAGTCTTGTGGGCATTTCTCTGGTTTAGGAAAACAAGGTTTAAGTTGATATATGTTATTTCCCTCAGTCTCCCCAAAAACATGCTCATCATTCTCCTTGACGTCCAGCTGTTCAACATGATGTAAGTCATTTCTTCCTGAAGGTCTTATGTTTATTACTGTCATAGTGAAATGTAAACCAGAGCACGAGACTCAGAAAAGTAGACATATTTTTCTGTATATTTATTTTATAACTATAAGTTCTTACATGGCAATTCCCCAGTCATCTGCCATCTAGAATGTTTTCTTATTTCCATTCATTAAAAAAATAACATTTTATTCTAACTCTCAGGAGTCTTGGTTTTCTGAAAACCTAGGGTGCTTTTAGTCTCCTCAAGGAATAGTAACAAAGTTCCCTAGAGACTAAAAAGCAACAACAAAAAAACCCAGTATATTTTAGGATGGATCTGTAGTATGGGGAAAATCAAATGGAAGGACAGAATGATCCTCAAGCAGTTGGGAATCATCAATATGCATCAGCAACCTTGAACTTGACATAGGTATTGAGGTTTGCAGTCTTTCAATTCCTTGCAAACTCAAGATGAAACTGGCCCCTACTTTAATTTGCATTTCTTTGAAAATAGCTCAGGTAAACATTTTTTCATATGTTTATTAGACATTTAAATTTCTCTCTTATTTTGAATTAACTATTGTGTCTTTTGCCCATTTACCTTTTTACATAGTCTTTCTATGTAAGTGATTCTATGCTTTCTTTTATATTCAGAAGTTTTGTTAATCTCATTTTTATTCTTTTACATTTCTTGCTTCGCTTTTAACTTGAGGAAGATACTGTTCATGCATTTTTACTGCTTTTAATGGGTAAAATTTATTACAGAAGAAATTAATGAAAAAACAGATGTTACGGTAGTTTATTTTAAATTTCATAGAATTTAAGTTGTATTATTTCCTCATCTGTAAAGATGGAGCCAATAATACCTATAGCATGGGACTCAGATAAGTATAACACATAGTGGGGTGTAAGTATGAGTAATTAGTTACAACACATTCCTTCCTTCACTCTCATCTTCTCTCCTTCATAGATAATAGAGTTACAAATATAGCTGTTTTCAGTGTGCTTCCTGCCTTGTCTTGCTGAGTCCTGTTCATCACCTAGACTGCAAATGTTCCCCTCTTCTATACCTTTATCCTGATTCCAATCCTCCCACATTCGACAGAATCATTGCTTCTACTTCCATAGCATGTTTTATCTTACAAAGATTCTATTATATTAAAGTTAGTTGTTCACATACCTGTTTGTATCACTACTGTGTATCCTTGAGAAGTCTAGCAGTGCTCAACACTGTTATCTCTGTGTGTGTGTGTAAGCCCTATTCTTTCTTCCAATTTACGTGTCTGGAATTTTATAAATTTATTTACTTATTTATTTTTGGCTGAGTTGAGTCTTTGTTGCTGTGTGCGGGCTTTCTCTAGTTGCGGCAAGTGGGGGCTACTCTTCACTGTGGTGCGCGGGCTTCCTGGTGGCTTCTTTTGTTGTGGAGCACGGGCTCTAGGCATGCAGGCTTCAGTAGTTGTGGTTCGTGGGCTCTATAGTGCAGGCTCAGAAGTTGTGGCACACGGGTTTAGTTGCTCTGCGGCATGTGGGATCTTCCTGGACCAGTGCTCGAACCCGTGTCCCCTGCATTGGCAGGCGGATTCTTAACCACTGCACAACCAGGGAAGCCCTGGAATTTTAAACTAATATTATGTTTTACAGACCTATCCCCTATAGTGTTACAAAGTTTGCAATGATAGTGTAATATTTGGTATTGTACGGCTAGAATTTCAGTAGTGTTTGGTTTCTTCCTAGACTTTTAATGTGTGAAGCTGATGCCAGAAAAATAAATCTAAAAATATGTGTTTTTATAGTACTCCTCAATGATAGTATTTATCATGATGTATTACAATTTGTCTGTCTATATCTGTCTATATCCCAACCATGAGGGCTGGGATCCTGTGTTGCTTTTTTATTCTTTATTTTATAACCCTAGCATTGAGCATTATTTCTAGTCCAAAGCATGCTCAGTAAATTTTTGTTGAATGAATGAAGAAATACCTGAATGAATGAAGAAAAAATTACTCTGGTTTTATAGATGAGGAAACTAAAGCCTGCAGAAGTTAGGGAACTTGCCTAAACTCACACAGCAGTAATTTAAATACAAGACCATTAGATTCCAAAGCCAGTGCTTTTCCACTATATTTCAGGAACTTCAGAAAAAAAGATTACTCAAATTTAATTAACTTTTAAGAACTAAGTAGTAGGGTCAGTGAAGAAAATAAAAGCATCAAGTCTAATCCATTTACTTTTTGAACAAAGACCTGTATACACAGAGTGGTTCTCAACCTTTTCGTGAACAAGAATCGTTTTTAGGATCAAACACTTTCTTAATGTCCATGTTTACAAATTTTATTTTGAATATCTGTTAACTGAGAAAATGTATGACAGAAAGCTATCATAAAAGAGTAGCATGTGTTTAGATGAGATACAGATTTAGGTACCTACTTCTTGAAGAATTCTTTGCATATGCTCCCCTGTCTTGCTCTGACCCCAGTCTGTGGCCCATTACTATTGAAAGAACTAAATTTTCTTGTAAGTTGTACAAATTTGTAATATCTGTTGCACTGGGATCCTGGAAGGAGAATCCTCAGTTAATGCAACATATATTATATGCAGAGGGGAAGCTGATGGACTGAGTCCAGGGTCCATAGGCGAGTAAAGACAACAGGAAGGGAAGCCAGTGGTGCTTTTACTTTGTGCTTCACACCCTGCTGCTTCCACAATTTAAAAGCAAAATGCATTGAAACGTGAATGTAGGCATAAGTGCAATAGAAATTGAAATGTAAGAAAGTAGTTGGAAGTAGAATAAGTGAGATTAAAAACGGACCCTGTTATCAATAATTTATACTTAGAACCAGTAGTAAAATTGATAGAAAAATAAAAATTTAAATCTGCAATGCAAAGTCACCAGAATGAACAACTTGGTTCTCCATGGCACTGCTTATATTTGTCAACATGTTTTTCTTCCTCTTAGAATAAAAGATCCTAGAAGGCAGGGATTGTGTTTTTTCATCTTTGTTCCCATGGTAGCATTAGCATTGTCCGTTTTTCTTTTTTTTCCCAGAGCGTGGATTCTAAATATATTTGCTTAAAAAATTACACCCTAGATCCCTAGTTTCCTCATCTGTAAAAGGCTTCCTGCTGCTTTCCTGGGACTTAGTTGATGCTCAATATGCATTTGCTGAACGAATAAATAAATGAATCCAGAATAAGTCCATGATCAATAATGAATGGTCCTTCTGTAAAGTAAACAGGCTACAAAGCTCAGGGAAAGAAGAATAGGACTATAACAGAATCACTGCATGAGGAAAATAAAAGTGAATGAAGAATTATGGCAGATTCTGTGGGAGAGAGGACCGGGTAGGATGATGACTAGGTAGTATTTGATCAAAAACATAGAGATAATAAAACTCTGTATGCAGGGGGAATATAATATATCTGACATTTGTAATTATTATATTGTGCTACAAATTATAATATTATATTTTAAAAATTATATGTCTTGGTCCTAAGGCTTTAGGAATTTGAAGCTATTTTCTCTATTGTAATCAAACCTTAAGTGGGGCTGGGTCATTGTCAAGGTGACTTAAAGGCATTGAGAGAGAACAATGCATTCATTGCTTACAAATCTTCAAAATTATTAGCACTAAACTAAGTGAGATCTAAGAAGCCTCCTCTTTTATTCATTGATAAAATAAACTTTCTATATTCAGTGAAAAGAGCCATTTCAGAATTCCTTGAGCAATAGATCCTTTAATAAGATCTTGGGCTAGCTTTGGCCCTAGGTGCTGGAGCTGCAACCTTTGAACATTTGAACCTTTGACGAGAAGTTCACAGCAGAGAGATGGGCAAGCAATTGTCCCTAATAAAGTTGACAGGAATGGTCAGGGTGCTTGGGGATCACAGGAGGGTAGGATTCCTTTTGTCTGAGGAACTCTGGAGTCTTCATAGAGGAGATAATGGGTGACATTTGAACTATGCTAAAGAGAATGAGCTGGAGTTTGGATGCCAGGGAGGAGGGATGAGAATGGGAAGACAGGGAATGTAAAATAAAGGAACTAGAATGACAAGCATTAGTGTGGTGTGAAATGTTGCATTTCTATACACTAACAATGAAAGATCAGAAAGAGAAATTAAAGAAACAATCCCATGTGCCATCACATCAAAAAGAATAAAATACCTAGGAATAAACCTACGCAAGGAGGCAAAAGTCCTGTACTCCAACAACTATAAAGTGCTGATAAAAGAAACAGAAGATGACACAAACAGATGGAAAGATATACTGTGTTCTTGGATTGGAAGAATCAATATTGTCAAAATGATTGTACTACCCAAGGCAATCTACAGATTCAGTGAAATCCCTATCAAATCACCAATGGCATTTTTCACATAACTAGCAAAAAAAAAATCTTAAAATTTATATGGAGACACAAAAGACCCCGAAGAGCCAAGCAATCTTAGAAAGAAAAATGGAGCTGGAGGAATCAGGCTTCCTGACTTCAGACTATACTACAAAGCCACAGTCACCAGAACAGTATGGTACTGGTACAAAAACAGAAATATAGATCAATGGAACAGGATAGAAAGCCCAGAAATAAACCCACACACCTATGGTCAATTAATCTACACCAAAGGAGGCAAGACTATACAATGTGGAAAAGATAGTCTCTTCAGTAAATGGTTCTGGGAAAACTGGACAGCTATATGTAAAAAAAAATGAAATGAGAAGATTCTTTAATACCACAGACAAAAATAAACTCAAAATGAATTAAAGACCTAAAAGTAAGGCTAGATACTATAAAACTCTTAGAGGAAAATATAGGCAGAACACTCTGACATAAATAGCAGCAATATCTTTTTTGATCTGTCTCCTAGAGTAATGGAAATAAAAACAAAAATAAACAAATGGGACCTAATTAAACTCAAAAGCTTTTGCACAGCAAAGGAAACTATAAACAAAATGAAAAGACAACCCACAGAATGGGAGAAGATATTTGCAAATGATGCAACTGAAAGGGAATTAATCTCCAAAGCGTACAAACAGCTCATGAGGCTCAATATCAAGAAAACAAACAACCCAATCAAAAAATGGGCAGAAGATCTCAATAGACATTTCCCCACAGAAGAAATATGGGTGGCCAAGAGGCACATGAAAAGATGCTCAACATCACTAATTATTAGAGAAATGCAAATCAAAACTACAGTGAGGTATCACCTCACACCAGTCAGAACGACCATCATCAAAAAGCCTATAAATAATAAATGCTGGAGAGGGTGTGGATAAAAGGGAACCCTCCTACACTGTTGGTGGGAATGTAAATTGGTGCAGCCACTGTGGAGAACAGTATAGAGGTTCTTTAAGAAACTAAAAGTAGAGCTACCATATGATCCAGCAATCCCACTCCTGGGCATATATCCATAGAAAAACATGGTTCAAAAGGATACATGCACCCCAATGTTCATTGCAGCACTGTTTACAATAGCCGAGACATGGAAGCAACCTAAGTGTCCAGCAACAGATGAATGGATAAAGAAGACGTGGTACATACATACAGTGGAATATTACTCAGCCATTAAAAAGAATGAAATAATGCCATTTGCAGCAACATGAATGGAGCTGGAGATGATCATATTAAGCGAAGTAAGTCAGACAAAGACACATATCATATGATATTGCTTATATGCGTAATCTAAAAAAAAATGATACAAACGAACTTATTTACAAAACAGAAACAGACTCAAGGACTTAAGAGAAGAAACTTATGGTTACCGGGCAGAGGGGGGAAGGGTGGGGGAGGGAGGGAAAGATTGAGAGTTTGGGATTGACATGTACACATTGCTATATTTAAAATAGATAACCAACAAGGACTGCATAGCACAGGGAACTCTGCTCAATATTCTGTAATAACCATAATGGGAAAAGAATTTGAAAAAGAATAGATACATGTATATGTATAACTGAATCACTCTGCTGTACACCTGAAACTAACACAACATTGTTAATCAACTATACTCCAATATGAATTAAAAATTAAAAAAATAAAGGAACTAGCATGACAAGCATTAGTGGGGTGTGAACTGTTATTCTGGAAAATGGCAAAGAGCTTAACGTGACTGGAGCAGGTTCCTGTTGTGAGGAAAGAGGGGGAGTGACAGAAGATCAAACTACAGCATTAGATTAGGGGTAGATGGTAGGTGTATTGTATGTGATTAAGAGCTAAGACTTTATCTTATAGGCAACTGGAAATCATCAAAGGTCTACCTGTTTAAAAAAAAAAAAAACTTCCAAAATATTGATAACAGTTTTTTATCTGAGAGAGAAAACACTTTTTTCAAGCTTTTAAAACCTAAATCATTTTACAAGACCACCCATTTGCAGAAATACCACAAATATGAACTTAAGCCCAATGTTTCTCGATTGTTCACAAATTTTCAATTTTTGAAGCCTAAAATATGAGCATATAAATGTTTTTAAAAGGTTGCTAACCACCATCGCCACATTCTTTCTTCCTTTAGAGACTGAAAACCTTCTCAAATAATAAGAACATTTTAATATGTCAATAATTTTATTCTGCACACAGAGGGAGGCAGGACTTACAGGAAAAGTCACTGTTATCTGGGTCTCTTTTGGTGCTAGATTGCTAACACGTAGCTGTATAATTTTGATAAAGTCAGTTTTCCTATACATGAAATGAGAAAAATCAGATTAGATAGTTTTTTAAGGGTCCTCTCTTTTTAGGTTTAGAACTTAAACATTTTAGGTCTTTGATCTGTGTAAGAACCAATTTATATGTCCAAACAAATGATACTGGCTTGATACATAATTTAAGTCAACTGAATTTGACAAAAGATTCAATCCATTCGTGGAAGAAAATGGTGTCTGAAGTTATACAGGTTCATTTATAGTTTACAAATATGCAGACTTTCATTTAGAACCTTATGAAAAATGGTTATCCAATCATCACAACATTAGAGGAACATTCGAAGTTTGGGTGAAGAGAACGGGAGAAGAGGATCAGTTCAGCTGTGCACATACTGACGCTGAGATGCCATTAGTGGAAATGCCTCATAAGCGATTCAAAGTGTGATTCTGAAGTTAAAAATAATCTTTCTCTGGAAACATAAATTTAAGAGTCGTAGAAGGAGCAGCTGAGACAATGAGGGTGGCTGGGAGAGCTCAGGGGAGCATGTGTAGCTTTAAAAGAGAAGGCAAGGGGCTTCCCTGGTGGCGCAGTGGTTCGCCTGCCAATGCAGGGGACGCGGGTTCGTGCCCCAGTCCGGGAAGATCCCACATGCCACACAGCGGCTGGGCCCGTGAGCCATGGCCGCTGAGCCTGCGCGTCCGGAGCCTGTGCTCCGCAGCGGGAGAGGCCACAGCAGTGAGAGGCCCGCGTACCGCAAAAAAACAAAAAAAACAAAAACAAACAAAGAGAGAAGGCAAGGGAGGTTGAACCAGCACAAGAAAATGAAAGAGTTCAGAGGCAGGAGGAGCACCAGGACAGCACGGGTGGCAGCTTGCAAGTAAGGTGCTGGTCACACGATCAATACTGTCACATGTCACACAGAGCAAGGAAGTCTAGGAAGCTTTGGCTGCTGCGATTCCAGAGGGCCAATTACAACCTTGTAAAAGTTTCAGTGGGATGTGGAGAAAGCAAGATCGCAGGAGGCTGAGGACTTATTTTAACTTTTACTCAGAATCTGTGTTGTGCTTTGACACAATCAAAGATTATCTGGCTGTTATAAATAGTAAATTTATACAGCACTTTTAAAAGTCAATGGGAACATATTCCAGCCATCAGACTTTTTATTTTAATGTAACAAGAAAATTTATTGGCACTATATTTGTACATGCTTTTATTTAATTAATTTATTTGACATTTTTATTGGAGTATAATTGCTTTACAGTGGTGTGTCAGTTTCTTGGTGTGTTAGTTTCTGCTTTATAACAAAGTGAATCAGTTATACATATACATATGTTCCCATATCTCTTCCCTCTTGCGTCTCCCTCCCTCCCACCCTCCCTATCCCACCCCCCTAGGTAGTCACAAAGCACCAAGCTGATCTCCCTGTGCTATGTGGCTGCTTCCCACTAGTTATCTATTTTACGTCTGGTAGTGTATATATGTCCATGCCACTCTCTCACTTTGTCCCAGCTTACCCTTCCCCCTCCCTGTGGCCTCAAGTCCATTCTCTATGTCTGCGTCTTTATTCCTGTCCTGCCCCTAGGCTCTTCATAACCATTTTTTCTTTTTCTTTAGATTCCATATATATGTGTTAGCATACGGTATTTGTTTTTCTCTTTCTGACTGACTTCACTCTGTATGACAGACTCTAGGTTCATCCACCTCACTACAAATAACTCAATTTTGTTTCTTTTTATGGCTGAGTAATATTCCATTGTATATATGTGCCGCATCTTCTTTATCCATTCATCTGTTGAAGGACACTTAGGTTGCTTCCATGTCCTGGCTATTGTAAATAGAGCTGCAATGAACATTGTGGTACATGACTCTTTTTGAATTATGGTTTTCTCAGGGTATATGCCCAGTAGTGGGATTGCTGAGTCATACATCATAGACTTTTAGTAAGAAGCTACACAAATAATAGCGAGGCATTTCCCATTGGTACAAACTTGGGCACCTTTTCCTTCAGTATTCCATTCCTAGAAGGCAATCGATGTGTGGAAAGATTGATGCCCAAGAGTGAAGCATTATTTTAATAAGTTGGAAACGACAAAAATGCCTATAAATAAGGGAATGGTTAAATTGAATATGATAAAATATCATTCACATTATGCAAAATATTTAGTGGCATGGGGGAAAAGAATATGATATAATATGTAAATTTATATTACTACATGCAAAAAAGCAGAATAGCAAACAGCATATCCAGAAAAATTTTCTAATTTGGTGTTTAACACGATCACCAAAAAGTATACACCCAGAGAAAAGACTGGAAGGAAATACACTAAAATTTAAGAATAGTTTTCTCTGAATTGTAATATTGTGGTTGAGTTTAATTTTATTCTTTGTACTTTTCAATTTTCTAAATTTTCATATAAAATATGTATAACTTTTACTAACAGAAAAAGTTCATTAACTTCTAATTCTAAAAGTCTAAAGAAAGGAATAATAGCAGTAAAACATAAGGTTGTTTTTCTTTCTGAAAACACACACATGCATGCATCCACTCAATACATACATATTAACGTGGGTGCACGTACTACACACACACACACACACACACACATACACACACACGTGCGTGCACACTTTTTCCTTTAGCATGGAAGAGGCAGAAATATATTTACTTGCTGTTTATGGAATTTGGGCAGACTCAGCCCTGCACTCCCAGGTTTTGCAAGTAAGTGACTTGCATCTGGTTTTAGAACACAGGTTAAAGAGGTTTGACATCCGTTTAAAACGAATGTTGTTTAAGTATGCTTTTAATAGTACTCAAGTGTACAATACACAGAATGGGTAAATAGTAGGAGTTGGTAAGATATCTCTTCAGAAATTCCAACTGGTAATTATTTTAGACATTTAAATAGTGAGCTTTAATGGATTATATCATCTGAAGAATATATGCCCTGATTTAAACCCAAGTGAGACGGGGTGAAGCTATATGATAACAGATTTCATAAAAATGGGAAATCATGAACCTATCAATCTTTTAAAAATTGTTTAATGCCTTTATTTATACACATCCAGGAATTATTTTAAGGCTTCATTTAAAACCTGTGCCTTGGGGCTTCCCTGGTGGCACAGTGGTTGAGCGTCTGCCTGCGGATGCAGGGGACACAGGTTCGCACCCCGGTCCGGGAAGATCCCACATGCCGTGGAGCGGCTGGGCCCATGAGCCATGGCGGCTGAGCCTGAGCGTCCGGAGCCTGTGCTCCGCAACGGGAGCGGCCACAACAGTAAGAGGCCCGCGTACCGCAAAAACAAAAAACAAAAAACAAAAACAAACCTGTGCCTCATCTTCCTCTATTTTTCAGCTAATGACAAATAGGAATGCTGTTAACTTATTTTGTACAAAGCAGGGAATCTCAAGACCTATAGAACTGTATCAATTCTCATTGTCCTTCATTCCATCTAAATGTGCTAAGCTGTACTGCTGGATGAAACACTGAGGTCAGTGAGAAGGCACAGGAATAGGGCGCAGTCTTTGAAAATAGGTAGATTGATTGTATCTCAAAAGGTTTATAAACATTCAAAAGTGAATGAAGACATTATATGCTAGCTCTGAATACAGAGTATATTAAGTAGAGACTTATTAAGAACAATTCTTTTTGCATGCCCTAGATACATGCTAAAACAATACTCCAAGTTCAAAATACTAAGGCTAGTTTTATGAAAGGAAAATATTATGTAATTTAGCATGGAATATATTTCCTCTGCTCCTATTTTCTGACTCTAAGGTATAAAATAGAATGAAGCATTTGTGGCAAATGTCTCAATGAGTCCCAAAGCAGCACCATGCACCATAAAGAAGACATCCTCAGCCCCACAGAAAGGAGCAAGGAGATCAGTCAGTGGTGGCAATAATGGTTCTAAAGGTCTGTAACCATTTAACCAGGAGTTCTGTAAAACCTTGAACATGAGCCACAATTACTCTCACAATGATAAAGTGAAGTTTAAATGTTATTAGCTTTAATATTTCAATGTTTCATCTTTTGGGGCTGGGACATTGTCCAATCCTATGTATATTGATGAGGCATTAAGGTTTCAAGGTGGGTAGGGATTTCTGGGAGGCAAGACTATTAATGGGAGTGGGTGGGGGAACCCCCAGCCCTGGGGGCAGATAGGCAAGACGGAGGGCTGCAATGGGTAAGCGTTAGCCTTGATGTCAGCAGCTGGATGCAGGAATGGGCCACGTGTGAGAGCAAACAAATGTCTGAAGCAACATCAAGGGAGTTGTTGACAAGGTAGAACATGATCTGGAGTGAAGTGAATATGTTGGAACAATGAAGATTAGCTAGTGGTTCTAAAGGAAAGATGAAAAGATTCCCACAGGCAAAGGCATAATGTTGGAGTGTGACAGGATAGGTGAATGGGGCTTTGATACAGTAAACCACAGCTGAGCCCAAGAATGCAGAGGGGATCTGGTACAAAGAGGAAATCTGCATTAGAGCTACATATTAAATATGCATCATTTATGTTATACACACAGTTTAAAAATAAGTATTGACACTTTTAATTAAATGCCTCTAACACTATATAAATTATTTATGCCAAATAATTTTATTTTGCGGCTTGCTATGGTCAAGAAGAATGTTTTATTCCCTGCAGATTTCTTAAATTATATTAGGCATGGTTTAGAGTGGCATATTCTAAATACTGTTTTGTCTCTTAAAATAACTTTAAACTTGTGAGGATTAAATGGGGTAATAGATATAAAGCACTGAATGGTGGTCACTGAAAACCTATAAAAAAATCTTTGTTTTTCCTATAGAAAATCCTAATGAAAGGAAGTGATAACATCAGGAAGCATAAATCCATTTTCTATTATTTCAGGGAATTAACTAAAAATAGCTGCTTGGGAGGCAGGGCATAGTGATTTTGCTATCCATCATTCCATTTCCTGAAATGAATATACTGAAAGGCTGTTATTTCCTTTTGAAGCAACCTAAGTAAAGACTCCTGAAATGACCCATTCTTGCTCCTGACAATCCATAAAGATAAACAAACTTCCTAACGAAATCCTTCATTGCCTCTGCTCTGAGACATTCACTCATGGCTGAGTGAAGGGATTCACATTCACAGACCTCTCTGATAAGCTTCCCTCATCTGCCTTTATGCCCATCTCCTAAAGTTT
>NW_006794161.1:3759467-3774568 GCF_000442215.2 Lipotes vexillifer | reverse complement strand
ACTCTTTCCTTAGTGCCATACCTCCAGCCTTTTACTTAGTCAAATAATACTTATTATTCTATAATATATTATTTATTTTCATGTCTGTTTCCCATCCCAGACTGTGAGTTGTTTGAGAATAAGACAAAGTCTTGCTCATCCTAGTGTTTCCAACCCACAGCACAACATCTAGTACATAATAGGTGCTTATTAAGTGCTGAGTCATTTACATGTATTATTTAATTTGGATAACACCACAATCCTGTGGGGCAGACATTACTGTGCTTATTTTATTGATTAGGAGACAGGCTTGAAGAGGTTGGACTGTCTACAGTCACAAAGACTTCAGTGGTAGAGTTCAGATTCAAAACTTTGCCAATTCATTGATTCTAACATGCATTTTTCTTTTTACATTTAAAGTACCTCTGAAATTGAGATGTATTTCACCACTGATGGCAAGTTTTCATCACTGTCATCAGGCAGTAGTTGTCACTTTTGTGTGTTTGAGGACCTGGTGATGTGTCCCCATATTGCTGCCTCTCCAGTTGAGTTAGGGGAATGGCTGGTCCAACACATGATGAGCTTAATTTCTGTTAAAAATATCTTCCAAAATATTACACTATGATTCACCCTGAAACAAAATTTATTGCAAATGCAGAAAGAAATGCAATAGAAGAGCAGAGCATAAATTGGACACTAGTGAAGCAAATATAAATAACTGAAAGAATGGTTGAAATTGCATATTTTCTTGCTAAGCAATAACCAAGTGCATTAGAGAACTTATCAGAGGATATATTGACAAATAGATGAAGCTGTGTTAACATTTGTTGGGATCAGTCAGCAGGGTGGAAGGGCACTAGAAGGCACAGAAGATCAATGTGACAGGAGAACTCAGAACACTGATGCTTTCAGCTGAAAAGAGAGCAACTATGGCAACGAGAGGGGACTATCAGTGGTGTCCAACAGAACTTTCCATGATGATGGAAATGTTCTATAGTTTGTACTGGCAATATGGTAGCTGCTAACACCTGTGGCTATAGAGAATATGAAATACTGCCAATGTGACTGAGAAAATGAACTTTAATTTCACTTTAATTAATTTAAATATACATAACCACAGTTGCTAGAGGCTACCCTATTGGGTGGTATAAAACTAGATGGCGCTTTGTAAACCAATCTCCCTGTTTAGTTAAGTTTGATGGTACAGTGAGTTTCAGTATTCTCATCTGGAAAGTGCAAATATAATCTACTTTAAAATGTTGTTGTGAGGGTTTAATGAAATGCTGTAATGGATTATACTTAGCATAAAGCCTGGCATATGATAAATGAGAGGAAACGAAGGTAGTAAGTAATAGGGAGAGTAGGACTACTAGTAGCTATTGTAATAATAACATTTTTATCCTTTTGCTGATAAACAGCAAGTAAGGTTTAAATATGGCAATAAGTAGGAGGCCATAAAGGAATACCCTTCCCCACCTCAAGAAAGATGGAAAGCTGCTTAGAAGTTAGGAAGTTCATTACAGACAGTTGTGTAATCTCAGTAAATACTGATTAGCCTGAAATTTCCAGAAGGTGAATTAGTGCACATGCAATGCATTTTGGATATGTATCTGCATTTTGAAAGTCAAAGTTCAAGTGACTAGGGCCCACCCTCTAATTCTTAAAGGGATGCCAGATCATTCCTAGCATTCATAAGAATACTAACAAGGATAGACTCTTTTTATTAACTACAAAGAGGAATAATGTGCTTGGCAGGGGGAACCTTGGATAAATGCTAATAAAGAAGGATGTCCTGCTGAGCCTAAAATAAAGACTAGGCTGTTTTTAGATTTGGTGGGTAACTCTTCTGGAATCTGTTGATCTATGTTCATAAGTTAATATGCATACAGGCTTGTGTGAGTGTGGGGGGTGGGAGATAGAGGCTAAGGAGGACAGTGAAGATTGCAATGGGGTAACATCTTGGCATCTGCATCCACCCAAACCTTTGAATGAGTTTAAAGCCATTAAAGAGAGATGGGTGGGCTTCCCTGGTGGCGCAGTGGTTGAGAGTCCACCTGCCGATGCAGGGGACACGGGTTCGTGCCCCAGTCCGGGAAGATACCACATGCCGCGGAGTGGCTGGGCCCGTAAGCCATGGCCACTGAGCCTGCGCGTCCGGAGCCTGTGCTCCTCAACAGGAGAGGCCACAACAGTGAGAGGCCCGCGTACCACAAAAAAAAAAAAAAAGAGAGAGGTTAAGAAGAGAAACTAAACGAGCTGATTTTAGGAAAGATATCATTCTCTGGAATTGAGTCTGGGACTGAACAATGCTGCCTTTTTAGGCAAGAGGGTTCAGGAGATCTAACCATTTTCTCAAATTTTACAGAGAATCCAAGTACACTCTAACATCTGGGAGACTGCAGCTTTGGGAACAGTGAAAGACAGTGCCTTATGCACATTAATTAGCAGTGTTATGGACACCATCAGAAAAGGCTCTGTTGAGGATGCCCCAAGCAGCTTCATAAGTAGAGAACACTGACAATGAGACGCTCAAGTTGCATAGGAAGAAGTGGGCTGAGCTTGCATAGGTACTAACGCTGACAGCCCACACCATTTACAGTATCTCAGAAACACTTGTGGAAGGTTTCAGAAAGGTGGCTGAGGTCCTACTGATCGGAGAGAGCCTCGTATAAACAGGCACTAACATTAAGGTGACCTAATTTGTCCTCATTGGATGGTAATGCCAGAGGACACTGGGGCACACTAACTGTTTTGTTACTTTAGAGTTCCTGTTATTATTCAAACCTTTTCGAGTTTCTATAGTAGTTTGTCACAACGATTCAGGGTGGAGTTAGTCCAGAGTAGTTTTGGCCCCAATAAAGGACTGTTTGTTGAAAGCTTGCTCATCATTTGCCTTTTTATTGCTACCAGAACAACAGTAACTAGGATCACTAAATCTAACGCTTGAATAACAGTCCTTCAGAGGGCTTAACAGTGGCAATTACCAAACAGTACACACCAATGGTTCCTGGCAGGAAGTGAGGAACAAGAAGTCAAGAATTACTCCATGAACTGAAAATTTTGGAGAGTGCTTCAAATAAAAAATATGTAAATTAAAAAAAAAAAAAAGAGAGAGAGGGCCATTAGAACAAACAACTGTTCTCTTGAGAAATAAAAACCAAATAAAGTTTAAGAATGCACCCAGACTCTTTTAAGAACACTCCATTCAAAATGAAACCTTAAACTACACTGGATGACAAAAACCTACAAAGGTTGAAATGAAAAATTCTGCCTTTTCTGGAAAAGGGTATTTCATTGAAAGTCCTATTTCATTGGTCCTTTCCTATTCTCTGGCAATGATTAGTTATAATATAAGGATAGTTTTGGGACATTTATTTCCTTCTATCCCTTCAGGCTGATGCCTCAGTTCTATTCTCACTTAAACCAAAATTTTAGCTAGAAGTGCTCTCCAGAACTTGGCCATGTAACTTGACTTAACAAAAATGAAATATGACTTTACACAGTACTAAGCAAAGTCATGACTTCGAACCTTATTTTAATGATGACTTTTTGAGCAATAAGAAAGATCAGAAAAGAGAGGAAAAGGAAGGAGGAAAGTTGGAATTATATATGTCAGAGGTCATAGATCAAAAGGTGACGAGTGTTCCGAGTCCATTTGACAAATTAGACGTAGATAAATCACTAGGACCAGATAGCATTCACCCAAGAGTTTTGAAGGAACTCAAAGGTGAAATTGTGGAGCCATTGGCCAAACTTGTAAACTGTTATTGCAAACAATCACCTTGCCAGAGGACTGGGAGATTGCTGATGTGATTCCCACCTAGAAGGACTCTTGAGAAAACCCTGGAAACAAGATATACATCAGCAAGACTAGCTTTCCAGGCATAAAAGATGGGGAGAATAATTTAAAAGAGTCAATTCCACTGAATATCTTTGTGTATCTAACGAGTGGAGGGAAAAGCTGCATAATTTTGGTAAGAGGAAATCATACCATTGAGGCTTCCTTGGTGTTTTGAGGTTTTAAAGGGCAACTGTGTGGCCGATAGCAACATAATTTACTTTTCTTTTTTCCTGAGGACCTTTAAAAAGATTTACTTACAATAGCTTTACAGCAAAACATTTGAGTTAGCATGGAGTTGAGGAAATCTTTCTGTCACATACTAAAAACTAGCAATGATAGAGAACACAGGGCTCATAAGGCACGTTTTCTTGATGTATCTTATAGGAGTTGTGAGAAACAGTCTTATTTTCATAAATGGACATGCATGGAAATTTAGATGAGATATTTTGAATGGATATGCTTTCTTAAGTTGCAGACAGAAGGGAAAAATAAGCCAAGAGGCCAAAACTGGGAAATTTCAAATGGATACTTGAACAGGAAGAAATATGTTAGGTCAATTTCAATGTATACTTCAAGAGTGTACTTAGAACTTGGCTCTCAAGCAGATTCTAGTAGACACTGCAGCTTTAAACACTAACAGAACAGGATCTCATTAGTGACAAAGGCTTAAAAAAATCAGAGCAGCAGCTGCAGAGTACAGGGCCTTGCACACAACGTGGAACAGAAATTAATCCACAAAGAGTACCTACTCTCTGTGACAGTTGCTATGTATGTGCATTCTCATTTATCACAATGACTCTGTAAAGTAGAGGATATTATAAAACTCTGGAGCCTATAGTTATTAATACGGTATTGTACACTTTAAAAATTATGAGAGGGAGAGGACCTTCAAGATGGCGGAGAGGTAAGACGTGGAGATCACCTTCCTTCCCACAAATACATCAAAAATACATGTACATGTGGAACAACTCCTACAGAACACCAACTGAACGCTGGCAGAAGACCTCAGACTTCCCAAAAGGCAAGAAACTCTCCAGGTACCTGGGCAGGGCAAAAGAAAAATGACAAAAACAGAGACAAAAGAATAGGGATGGGACCTGCACCTCTGGGAGGGAGTTGTGAAGGAGAAAAGGTTTCCACACACTAGGAATCCTCTTCACTGGTGGAGACAGGGGGTGGGGGTGGCGGACGGGGGAAGCTTCAGAGCCACTGGAGGAAAGCGCAGCAACAGGGGTGTGGAGGGCAAAGCAGAGAGATTCCCGCAGAGAGGATCAGTGCCGACCAGACTTACCAGCCTGAGAGGCTTGTCTGCTCACCCGCTGGGGTGGGTGGGGGCTGGGAGCTGAGGCTGAGGCTTTGGTCGGATCCCAGGGAGAGGGCTGGGATTGGCTGCGTGAACACAGGCTGAAGGGGGCTAGTGCATCAATGCTAGCTGGGAGGGAGTTCGGGAAAAAGTCTGGACCTGCCGAAGAGGCAAGAGACCATTGCTTTGGAGTGTGCGAGGAGAGGGGATTCAGATCACCTCCTAAACGAGCTCTAGAGATGGGTGCAAGCTGCGGCTATCAGCGTGGACAACTGGGATAGGCATGACATGCCAAGGCAGCTGATGCAGCCACCAAGAAGCCTGTGTGCAGGCACAGGTCACTATCCACACCTGCCCTCCCGGGAGCCTGTGCAGCCCGCCACTGCCAGGGTCCCGGGATCCAGGGACAACTTCCCCGGGAGAGCGCATGGCACGCCTCAGGCTGGTGCAACATCATGTCAGCCTCTGCCACTGCAGGCTCGCCCCACATCCCGTGCCCCTCCCTCCCCCCGGCCTGAGTGAGCCAGAGCCCCCAAATCAGCTGCTTCTTTAACCACGTCCTGTCTGAGCGAAGAACAGACGCCCTCAGGCAACCTATACACAGAGGCGGGGCCAAATCCAAAGCTGAACCCCGGGAGCTATGCAAACAAAGAACAGAAAGGGAAATCTCTCCCAGCAGCCCCAGGAGCAGCGGATTAAATCTCCACAGTCAACGTGATGTGCCCTGCATCTGTGGAATACCTGAATAGAGAACGACTCGTCCCAAATTGAGGAGGTGGACTTTGGGAGCAACTATAGTCTCGGGGTTGGCTTTCTGTGCCTAATTTGCTTCTGGTTTTATGTTTATCTTAGTTTAGTATTTAGAACTTACTATCATTGGTAGATTTATTGATTTGGTTGCTCTCGTCCTTTATATATATATATATATATATATATATATTGTGTGTGTGTGTGTGTGTGTGTGTGTGTGTGTATGCTTCTTTGTGTGATTTTGTCTGTATAGGTTTGTTTTTACCATTTGTCCTAGTGTTCTGTCTGTTTTTTTTTTTAGTATAGTTTTTACCACTTGCTATTGGTGCATTTGTTTATTGGTTTGGTTGCTCCTATTTTTAAAATTACTTTTCAATTTTATTTTAATATATTTTAATTTTTTATTTTAATAACTTTATTTATTTTTTCTTTCTTCCTTTTTTTTCTCCCTTTTCTTCTGAGCTGTGTGGCTGACAGGGTCTTGGTGCTCTGTCCAGGTTTCAGGCCTGAGCCTCTGAGGTGGGAGAGTTGAGTTCAGGACATTGGTCCACCAGAGACATCCTGGCCCCATGTAATATCAATTGGTGAGAGCTCTCCCAGAGATCTCTTTCTCAACGCTAAGACCCAGCTCCACTCAACGACCAGCAAGCTACAGTGCTGGACACCCTATGCCAAAAAACTAGCAAGACAGGAACACAACCCCACCCATTAGCAGAGAGGCTGCCTAAAATCATAATAAGTTCACAGACACCCTAAAACACACCACCAGACGTGGTCCTGCCAACTAGAAAGACAAGGTCGAGCCTCATCCATCAGAAAACAGGCACCAGTCCCCTCCACCAGGAAGCCTACACAACCTACTGAACCAACCTTACCCACTGGGGGCAGACAGAACAACGGGAACTACGAACCTGCAGCCTGCGAAAAGCAGACCCCAAACACAGTAAGTTAAGCAAAATGAGAAGACAGAGAAATACACAGCAGATGAAGCAGCAAGGTAAAAACCCACCAGACCAAACGAAGAGGAAATAGGCAGTCTACCGAAAAAAGAATTCAGAGTAATGACAGTTAAGATGATCCAAAATCTTGGAAATAGAGTGGAGAAATACAAGAAACGTTTAACAAGGACCTAGAAGACATAAAGAGCAAACAAACAATGATGAACAACAAAATAAATGAAATAAAAAATTCTCTAGAAAGTATCAATAGCAAAATAACTGAGGCAGTAGAATGGATAAGTGACCTGGAAGATAAAATGGTGGAAATAACTATCACAGAGCAGAATAAAGAAAAAAGAATGAAAAGAATTGAGGACAATCTCACAGACCTCTGGAACAACATTAAAAGCACCAACATTCGAATTACAGGGGTCCCAGAAGAAGAAGAGAAAAAGAAAGGGCCTGAGAAAATATTTGAAGAGATTATAGTTGAAAACTTCCCTAATATGGGAAAGGAAATAATCAAGTCCAGGATGCACAGGGAGGCCCATGCAGGATAAATCCAAGGAGAAATACACTGAGACACATATTAATCGAACTATCAAAAATTAAATACAAAGAAAAAATATTAAAAGCAGCAAGGGAAAAGCAACAAATAACATACAAGGGAATCCCCATAAGGTTAACGGCTGATCTTTCAGCAGAAACTCTGCAAGCCCGAAGGGAGTGGCAAGACATATTTAAAGTGATGAAAGGGAAAAACCTACAACCAAGATTACTCTACCCAGTGAGGATCTCATTCAGACTCAATGGAGAATTTAAAACTTTACAGACAAGCAAAAGCTAAGAGAATTCAGCACCACCAAACTAGCATTACAACAAATGCTGAAGGAACTTCTCTAGGCAGGAAACACAAGAGAAGAAAAAGACCTACAATAATAAACCCAAAACAATTAAGAAAATGGTAACAGGAACATACATATCAATAATTACCATAAATGTAAATGGATTAAATGCTCCAACGAAAAGACATGGACTGGCTGAAGAGATACAAAAGAAAGACCCATATATATGCTGTCTACAAGACACCCACTTCAGACCTAGGGACACATACAGACTGAAAGTGAGGGGATGGAAAAAGATATTCCATGCAAATGGAAATCAAATGATGAAAAATCTGAAAGAGAAATTAAGGAAACACTCGTTTACCATTGCAACAAAAAGAATAAAATACCTAGGAATAAACCTACCCAAGGAGACAAAAGAGCTGTATCCAGAAAACTATAAGACACTGATGAAAGAAATTAAAGATGATACAAACAGATGGAGAGATATACCATGTTCTTATATTGGAAGAATCAACATTGTGAAAATGACTATACTACCCAAAGCAATCTACAGATTCAATGCAATCCCTATCAAACTACCAATGGCATTTTTCACAGAACTAGAACAAAAAAATTCACAATTTGTATGGAAACACAAAAGACCCCGAATAGCCAAAGCAATCTTGAGAAAGAAAAACGGAGCTGGAGGAATCAGGCTCCTGGATTTCAGACTATACTACAAAGCTACAGTAATCAAGACAGTATGGTACTGGCATAAAAACAGAAATATAGATTAATGGAACAGGATAGAAAGCCCAGAAGTAAAACCATGCATATGTGGTCACCTTATTTTTGATAAGGGACGCAGGAATATACAATGGAGAAAAGACAGCATCTTCAATAAGTGGTGCTGGGAAAACTGGACAGGTACATGTAAAAGAATGAAATTAGAACACTCCCTAACAATATAAACAAAAATAAACTCAAAATGGATTAAAGACTAAATGTAAGGCCAAAGACTATAAAACTCTTAGAGGAAAACAGAGGCAGAACACTCCATGACATAAATCACAGCAAGATCCTTGTTGACCCACCTCCCAGAGAAATGGAAATAAAAACAAAAATAAACAAATGGGACCTAATGAAACTTAAAAAGCTTTTGCACAGCAAAGGAAACCATAAGCAAGACTGAAAGACAACCCTCAGAATGGGAGAAAACATTTGCAAATGAAGCAACTGACAAAGGATTAATCTCCAAAATATACAAGCAGCTCATGCAGCTCAATATCAAAAAAACAAAGAACCCAATCCAAAACTGAGCAGAAGACCTAAATAGACATTTCTCCAAAGAATATATACAGAGTGCCAACAAACACATGAAAGGATGCTCAACATCACTAATTATTAGAGAAATGCAAATCAAAACTATGATGAGGTATCACCTCACACCAGCCAGAATGGCCATCATCAAAAAGTCTACAAACAATAAATGCTGGAGACGGTGTGGAGAAAAGGGAACCCTCTTGCACTGTTGGTGGGAATGTAAATTGATACAGCCACTATGGAGAACAGTACGGAGGTTCCTTTACAAACTACAAATAGAAGTACCATATGACCCAGCAATCCCACTACTGGGCATATACCCTGAGAAAACCATAATGCAAAAAGAGTCATGTACCACAATGTTCATTGCAGCTCTATTTACAATAGCCAGGACATGGAAGCAACCTAAGTGTCCATCGACAGATGAATGGATAAAGAAGATGTGGCACATATATACAATGGAATATTACTCAGCCATAAAAATAAATGAAATTGAGTTATTTGTAGTGAGGTGGATGGACCTAGAGTCTGTCATACAGAGTGAAGTAAGTCAGAAAAAGAAAAACAAATACCGTATTCTAACACATGTATATGGAATCTGAAAAAAAATGGTTTTGAAGAACTTAGGGACAAGATAGGAATAAAGATGCAGATGTAGAGAATGGACTTGAGGCCACAGGGAGGGGAAAGGGTAAGCTGGGAGAAAGTGAGAGAGTGGAATGGACATATATACACTACCAAATGTAAAATAGATAGCTAGTGGGAAGTAGCCGCATAGCACAGGGAGATCAGCTCAGTGCTTTGTGACCACCTAGATGAGTGGGATACGGAGGGTGGGAGGGAGACGCAAGAGGGAGGGGCTATTGGGATATATGTATACGTATAGCTGATTCACTTTGTTATACAGAAAAACTAACACACCACTGTAAAGCAATTATACTCCAATAAAGATGTTAAAAAAGAAAAATTATGAGAGGGTAGATCTCATATTACGTGTTCTTACCACAATTTAAAAAACGCTGGCAATATAGTTGATGTTCTAGATAATATATGTATTTCCGCAAAAAAAGGCAGAATATAATATTAACCTTGTTATGTGCAAGTGCTTTTTGTGACATGAATCTCGGCATAATTTATTTTTTCACTTATCACTTGACTTCATTATTTTCTCACTTCTTAGGATAATTTTCAATATCTTATTTCTAGAAGGTGAATGTAATGTATAAAGACATGAAAATAATGCACTTGTGTCTGATGTGCATTTTTTTTAGTTACGTATATGAAAACTAAAATGAAGAGAAATGGATTTTTCCAAATTCATACAGCTTTGAAGGGTGGAAATAAGATAAAAACCAATGTCAGTTTTATACTAAATTCTGCATCCTTGATGGGGCCGGGTAATTACTTAGTTCAAATTTATTATTAAAAAAATACAGTCTTGCACAAAACAGAGTCCTGCTTCTAAGAGTACTATTTCAGCTATTACTACTCAATCATATTGTTCTTCTGCTTCCTTTTGTCCCAAAGAATCATTAACCCTTTCTCATTAGGCTTCCTTTCTGTCAATTCTAAGAGCTGAATATGTAAATAGTCTCAAGAAAGACTTTTTTAAATTACTTTTTCATCTATTGCTATTATTTATTAAATGAAGTTGAAAACATTTTTTGTTTGTTTGTTTTAAATTAGGATGGAATGTTGGAAAAATTTCAGTCCAAATTAAAAGTTATAAAACGGGGGCTTCCCTGGTGGCGCAGCGGTTGAGAATCTGCCTGCTAATGCAGGGGACACGGGTTCGAGCCCTGGTCTGGGAGGATCCCACATGCCGTGGAGCAACTAGGCCTGTGAGCCACAACTACTGAGCCTGTGCGTCTGGAGCCTGTACTCCTCAACAAGAGAGGCCACGATAGTGAGAGGCCCGCGCACCGCGATGAAGAGTGGCCCCCACTTGCCACAACTAGAGAAAGCCCTCGTACAGAAATGAAGACCCAACACAGCAAAAATAAATAAATTAATTAATAAACTCCTACCCCCAACATCTTCTTTAAAAAAAAAAAATGTTATAAAATGAACGCACAAAGAAAAGGTTTGGGCTTGAGGTCACAGAATTTACACATGGTAGAGCTGGGGTGACGGGAGGAGGAGAATCTGCACACTAAGTGTGGCTGCTTTCCTGAGGACTGATCTGCTCATATGCAGGCTGAGACTCGGGAAGGCCACACAGAGATCACCTGCTACTAGATAAGAGCTAAATCGTGATTCCAGAGGCTGTGTAGTGCTAGAGGGCTTTGTAGCTCTAACTCAGAGTGGAGAGACTGTCTCTCCTTAGGCCCATTTGCTGGCCAAAGACTCAGCAACACTGAGGTCACTGCCTCAGACTTCCAGTCTCCTACAGCCCTTCACCAAGTGCTAAGTGTTTCAAGCTTCAAAGATACAGCAGCCCCATTCAGCCTCGGTACCTCTGTATCTCTGGGATTGAGGCAGGAGATAGATGGGTCCCCCCGGGTAAGCAGCTGGAATTCGTTCCCTGTGGACCGATACTCCAAGATGAAAATAGCAGGACAATCAAGAGAGGAGGCTGGGCCCTGCCCAGATAAGAGACCACATATTTCTCATACTTGAAGTCAAGGAGACCTTCCCAACTAGAAAACTCCTTGGAGGTCAAAAGGGAGGTGATGTCAAGGATACCCATAGGCCTCTTTGCTGGACTCCATCTTAGCTTAGAGATGCGCAGGCACACATGAGAGGATCCTGAGATATACCAAATACGGACTCAGAACTAGGCAAATCAAAATAATTGGCCAAAGGAAACCCAGATGAAATGCCCCATATAAGGATTTAAACTACCATGAGGGCACGGCTCTCCCTCTCTGAGCCTGCCTGTGTGTCTATCCACATACACACACTTTTTCCTCCTAATAGACACTACTTGCTTCACTACTTCTGGCTCTATGTGGAAATTCATTTCTACACAGCTGATGGGCCAGGGCCTTGTCACTGGCCACTGGTACCTAGTGGTCTAGTGGCTAGGATTCAGAGCTCTCACTGCCGAGACCCGACCTCAGTCTCTGGCCAGGAACCAAAACCCTGCTTCAAGCTACTGCAGACCCAGGCCATCCGAGATCCGGATGGGGTAATATAGACATATACACACGTTCCCCATACACTATAATGGTAGATATAATGCTTGTACTACTAACAAAAAGTTAAATCTCTTAGAAGAAGTGGGTAAAGTACAAAAGCATTGTAGCACTTTAGAGCACAGGTGTAAATATTAAATATGTAAAAAATGCATTCCAGATAAAACTCATGAACTTTATTATGTTTTAAACTCATAGTCAAATCTGATTTATAATTTGTTTTCTGTAATGAGTGCCGAGGTAGTAGGTCGTTCTGTTCTGAAATACAAATTGGGAAAAGGTACTTCAAGAACACAGGCAGCTGCAAAACTGTTCATAAATAATCACAATATGTTTTTATAACTGACCCAAACATCATCAGAACATTCCTCCATTCCCACACCCTCCTCATGGTTTTTCTGGTCCTGGTTTGGTGCTGTACCTGACAATTTTTTTCTTTTTCTTTTTCTCATCTGCACCTTTAGGCAACGCCAAGCATTTGTGAGATGGCAATATGGGGTTAAGAGGCTGGGAGGGCTTAGCGGTAGGGGTTTCAGGGCCGGGAGGTAGTTTCTCTACCGGAAACTCCAGTCGAAAAGTGGATTCCCCCCCCTCCTCCCTCGGGAGAAGCTGATAGACAAGGGATTAAGCCTACAGCCTTGGCTTCATTAGCACCACACAATAAAAACCAAAAAAGAATAAATATGTATCTTTTGTTCTCAAACTAGTACTATTTTCTTAGTAATTTAGATGTCATTTATTCAAGACATTCTATCAAAAAGGCAAAAAAAGACAGCACTCTTCCTTTTGTTAATAATAATGATAATAATTATTACTATATTAGTAATAGTAACATAACAGGAAAATATAGTCATATTTAATAAGTGACTAAAACTTATATAGTACTTGTTATGTGCCAATGCTTCTGTGTTTTACACACACTGACTCATTTTATCCACATGAGAATCCAAAGATATAAGTATTATATAAATATTCCCATTTTGTAGAAATAAGGGAGTTTTAAGAAATTGAGGGATCACAAGTTTAAGTAACTTGCTTAAGATCACATGGCTAGTAGCAAATGGAGTTGAGATCTGAATCAGGCATTTTGGATCCAGAATCTTCCTAACCACTAGGTTACACTGCCTCTCTTAAGGCATGGTCTAGAGCGGCAGTTCCCAAACTTTAGTGTGTGTGCACATCATCTACTGATCTTGTTTAAATACAGATTCTGATTCAGAGAAACTGAAGTGAGTCCTGAGATTATATATTTTGAACAAGTTCCCAGGTGATTCTGGTCTTTGAGCCATACTTTGTGTAAAATTATAATGCTCAAGCTATATTATTATCCAGGAAAAGCATTTTTTTTGAGGGGGCAGGAAGGGGGTAGGACTGACGACAGAGAAGAAATACATAGAAAGTAAAAGCACACACATAATTGTCCATATAGACTCCTAAGCTAAAATGTTCAACAGATGGTAGGTTTCATTTTGAAATGGGCTAAATATGTCAATAATAAAATTACCTTGATAATTAGTGCAGTACTAATTTAAAAAGTTAAATAGTATTCCCAGAAGCATATAACAATTAGAGAAAAACACCCCTCCATTTCTGAATATATTTAGCTTTTAGATTTTAACTATTTCTTCTGATGATGAAACTCAGAAGTTCCTTACCTTCTTTCATATTATGATGAAGTAATAAAATTCACTATCCCTTACACAGATATAGGGGAGAAATTCACAAATAAGGCTGGCAATGGAGAAAAAGGAAACTTTCCAACTTTCTGAAACACTTTTGAAGAGGGAAGTCTAAGAACAGGCAGAGATGTGTCCCCCAGAGTGGTACAATTGATCTATTTCCTGAGATTCTTCCCAGCAGACCACCAGTCCTTCAAATCTTGAAATGTTTTAGGTCTTATAACTCTTTAGTAAAACACAAAGACATGTGGTATGCTTGGTGGGGAGGAAGAAATATTTCTCTACCCTTCTAGGATCTGCTGGTTGGTCTAAGAATTAAATTGACATGAGACAGGTAAACAGGAGAAAATCAAACAGAAGTCTAATAACATATATACATGGGAGAGACCCAGGAAAACTGAGTAACTCTCCAAAATGGCTGAAGCCCTCACCTTAAATGCCTCAGCTAAAGACAAAAGAGGATGTTGAGGGTGGAGAGAGTCAGCTGGGAAGTTGCCAGGAAACGCACAGTAAACAAGGGTGATTGTGATGCAGATTTAAGTCATTGCTTTCTCCATTGAAAAGAGTTTCTAAATTTGGTCATCTTCCTTGTCCAGGTACAGAGAGGGAGAAATCCTTACAAATGCAGAGGTCCTGTAAATGTTTCTTACAAAAGGGTAACTCCTACTTAGTTTTCAGAATTTTTCCCAGGTCTGCTGTTTCTTAGAAAATATCCAGCTTAAAATAATGAATATGCCAAAGAGAAATATTGTGAGGTGGCAAATTCTCCCCTACATGATAAATGGCCATGTGTTCATAATTGACACCTCAAAAGGGATAACTTTTCAACCAAGATTACTAGTATGAAGCAAAATACTTGCCACTTTGTGGCAAGACAAGAAAAATTTAAACATAAAAACCTTTCTCTGCCCTTTAGCCTTCTCTCTCCCCCATAGTGTGCACTGTCTGTTTGCGATATACATCAGCCAAACCTCCCGCACCAGCAGAAATACCTGATTAACCATGAAGAGCAGTAATCTCCTAACATCGAGACAATACCTTAAAAGGTAACATTCTTTCTTGATCTTGTAAGGGGCCAGAGACTCTTAGATCTGGATTGTGGAAACTGTTAATAATACATCATTTAATGTACAGCCCTCTGGCTCAAAAAACTTATATAACTGTGCCTTGACTTATAAATGGGTGGGAGCTTTTGGAGATGCTATTCCCAGGTTATAATGCTCAGTTTGGCTTGAATAAAATTTTCCATTTCTTTCTTGGATCAATTTTTCACCGATGCTAATGACTAAGTTCTCCCAAGTTCATCAGGAGGGGTTACTAGGGA
>NW_006794161.1:3719794-3759457 GCF_000442215.2 Lipotes vexillifer | reverse complement strand
GGGAAAGAGAAAGGCAGAAATCCCAGAGAGAAGACTCCACCAAGTTCAAAGTGCCCAACTCACAATTTTGCCTAGGTTGGCTCTGGTATATAGATTCACAGCTTCTCTATGAGTATTTCCTCTTTGGAATCAGTGAGGTATGCATTTTTTTAAAAGCAAAAGAAAACACCTATTTGGTTTAGGAATACCTTTATTACACTCCCTGCTGATTCAATGAACTTTTGATTAGCCTCTATGATTACTAACTTCATTTAGGGGAATGTGTTCATGAGTGGTTCGGTGATTATTTGAGACACTTGCAAATAAGAGGACTTTCAAAAGCTGACTGAAGGTGTGAAGGCAGATCACAGTTTGCCTGTTTTCTTTTGACTTTCTCTAGATGCTAATAACTGCTAATTAGAGAGAGCAAGGAAAGCAGTGGGTGGTAGCTCACTTTTAGAATTCAATCTGATTATAATATGTAAGCTGACTGTTCCCTTTCAAAGGCTAAATGAAAGCAGTTCTGACTATTTATCTGGTATTTTATTGGCTTTGCAAATCATATTAACAGTTTTACATGTAGGTGTTTAATCAAAAGGTTTTTTTCCAAGTTATTTATGCAACTGGTCAGTCAAAGCAAGAAGAAAAAATTCTGGAAGTGAAAGAATGGCAAGTGGTAGATGACAAAGGACGTCTCAGAAGCTATGACAAGTACAGATCCCATGATTCTCACAGCTTGCATTTTATTTTGTAGGGGAGCAGAATTGGCCACCCCAAAAGATCCTTTGTTGCCCATTTCCCAGAGTAGTGAGGAGATCCAAGGGATTTCGCACCTGGAAAACCTAGAGTTTGGGAGGAGACTGAGCTCCACACAGAAGGAGACACCGCTGAAGGAAGAAACAATTATCTGTCTGTGTTCTGCCCTTTGTCAAGCTGTGTGAGAGCACAAGTCGGTGTATGTGGCTTCTCTGTCTCTGACAGTCTCTGCTACTTTTTATGAAGCTCTTGAGTGTCAAATCAACCCTCCACTTCCCCTACTCACAGTGATTCTATCTCGCGTGTGGTTGAAATCTGTTAAAAGTTTTCTGAATTCTTAAAAAAAAAAAAAAAAAAAGAATCAGAAAATCAGAATTATCCCAAATCTTTAGCATTTTTATTCTTTATTTAAAGGAAGACAAGTGAAATAAAATTGATTTTCAAAAAGTGGGCAACTTATTTGCATTTCATATAAAACAGCAGGTTTAAATATTAAATTAACTTATTAAAATTAATACTAATGCATTAAATTATCCTTAACTAACACTTAGTAAATTTGGCTGAATCCAGCTAGATATTCTGAACATTAGTAGAAAAAATATTCCAGTATATAGGCCGTGCAAAAAATGTCAGATAAAACTAGTTTTTCCTTTTGCCAATAACAAGCCGGTGTCAGTATATTGGCTTTACTGTGCATAGGTGAACGGACCTGAGTTTGGTTCGGTCACAACTCTTCACTTCAGCGCCTCCCTCTATTTCATGAGAGGTAGAATGTTTTTCTACTTCCTTGTGGGAAGGGAATGAAAGAGGATGAAAAGGGATGACTTTAGCCTACACCATCTCATATATGATCCCTTCACCTCTACATAGAAGGAGAGAGTGGGTTTCAGAGTAAGGCAATGAATGGCTTATTCTAGAACAGTATCAAGAAAGACAATGGGATATAAAGGGGTAAAAACTTAAAATCTTGGAGATATAGAAAAATTCGGGAAATGAACGAAAGGAAAGATATATCAACTCTTGCAGGAGGAGGAAGAAACAAACGGAGGGAAAGACAAGAAAACTGATCATTAAAGCAAAATGAAAATGCTTTAAGGCTAACTGGTTGAAAACCCACTCTCTCCCCTACCACGGAGTTGCTGGCTGGCCATGACTACTCAAGCATTAAATGCCTCAAAAGTGTTATTAGAGCTTGGATTCTGGAGTCTGTCTTGGGTTTTCATTCCAGCTCTGCCACTTTGCTCTACGTGTCATTCTGGATAATTTATTTAATCTTTCCATGCTTGTTTCCTGATCTATAAATGGGGTAATTAAAGCACTTAGCACCTAGGGATTGTTGTGAGAATTAAAATGAGATAATGTGTTAAGAGGGCTTAGCACAATTTCTGGTTTATAATAAATGCTCAATAAATGCAAGCTAGTATTATTATGGTCTTAATACATACACTTTGAGAAGAGTTATTCTTCCACACCTTGAAATATGAGTAGCAAAGCTATTGGTCTGAAATTCAAGTTGTCAACCCCATTTTTAACTGCTCAGAAGGACACTGCTTGCCTTCACAGAATACCAAAGGAATTTCAGTTGTCCCTGCTTCTCACCAGTGCGCAGCCTTCTGCCAGTTTCCCCAAGATTTCCTTTTAGTCACCTCCAGCTGAGCCTATCCTGGTACATTCTGTACTACTTTTAAAACTCTCTAAGCCAAGAAAACAAAACACACACAAGTGGGCTCACAAGCTAAGAAGTGAAAGCAGAAGCAGCAGGATCCCACATGCCTGCAGGCACTAAAGCTGCAAATGCCACCTAGTTGTAAAGTTGTGCCCAAGGTCACAGAGAACCCCAAGAAACGTTTCTGTTTCAGCCATAAAGCACCCAGTACTCGCACACATCCTCAGATATTTTAAGTGTATTTGCCTCAGTCAGCAGATTGAAAATCTGGGGCCCAGAAAACAGCTTCTTGCTAAAGGCAAAATAAACAAATTTCTATTAGAAGGAGGACTTTCTCCTGGATCTCTCTGCTATTAAGGTGGCATTCTCTCTTGTTTAAAACCACATCCAACTTGCTAAGTCCTACGAACAGATGTAAACACTCTTCTCAAGAGTGTTGCACATTCTCAAAGCAGAGGACCAGGTGAAATGAGAAGCAGAGAGATGCCATTCTGGACAAGGTCCTTCGCATAAGCAGATGCCTGGAGATTTTTCAGGAAAAGATCCTGGGGCAAGCTCATCAGTCTTTTTTTTTTTTTTTGTGGTACACAGGACTCTCACTGTTGGGGCCTCTCCTGTTGCAGAGCACAGGCTCCGGACGCGCAGGCTCAGCGGCCATGGCTCACGGGCCCAGCCGCTCTGCGGCATGTGGGATCTTCCCAGACCGGGGCACGAACCCGTGTCCCCTGCATCGGCAGGTGGACTCTCAACCACTGCGCCACCAGGGAAGCCCTCATCAGTCTTTTTAATACAAGAGGTTTCCTATTTTTACAAAAGTATACAGGTAAAGAAACAGGCCCAGAATCATGTTTATGTTTAAACAAAGGGTTGGACTGGTCAAGGGGCTCCATTTTCTTAATAAGCTTACTCAGGTTTGGAGACGAAGATCTTGCTTTAGAAATGAGTCCCTTTTGTAGGTTCCTGCCATTGAGATAATAGTAACCCAATTAAACAATTCCTGAGAAAGCCAGGAGCAGTGGAGTGAAAACCAGTGAGGTGAAAGCTACTTGTATCATTCCTGGCTGAAGCTGCCAAATCAGACACAGAAAACCCTGAAGATGGGAAATTTTAATGAGGAGAAAGTCCTTGTGACTGACCTCAGTCTTCAACCTGCAATTCTCTAATACTTGGAATCATCACTAGCCAAGCTGGCTGCGAGGTTTATGAAGTTTGAAGAGTCTGAGGCTCCCTACATGCGAACTCAAAATAACTCCAAACAAATAATGAAAACAACAAAATCCAAAAAGGTTTTCTGCCTATCCCTTTTTAAATGTTGTCATCATTAGCTTTCACTATTTGATTTTTCCTGGTTGAGCCCATCTGGCAGCACAGTTGCTCTGTATATCATACTTCCCTGCGCACAGACCCTGTCTACATGCAATGCTTCTGCATAAGCCTGCTATGTTCCCCTGATAGATCACACCTCATAGCTCCCAGCCACAACCCTGAGCTGGCCAGTCCTCAGAGCCATCCAGGTGCCCTTCAACAACCAAACCCAAATATTTGAGACATGCACGAGACCTATGCATTTAGACTGGTTCATAGCACGGGGATGGAGACAGCATTCAGTAACCTGCTATGCGTGGACATGCAAAGATCCCAGCAGCTCTCTCCAGGGCTGCTCTATACCAAAGGCACGGAGTGAAACTACAGGATTACTCAGGAAAGGTGTTTGAGCAGGATCCTGGAGAGCACAGAAAAACTCCCCATCATACTGAAAAGCACGTAACCTGCTCTTTATGGTGACAGGAGTGTCATTGTCGCCATAAAGTGAAAACATTCAGATGCTCCCGGTGTGTGGAGCAAACCACAAAGCATCATGGCTGCCTTTCAGCAGCTTCTTAGTTGTCTGTTTCTTCAGTGCCTCACTCAGAGGCAAAGCACATGATAGCTTATCAAGGGCTCCTATGAATACACAGCACACTCCTTTCAATACACAAGGTATTTCTTTCTACTTCCTACAAATTGACCCGTAAAAGCATTCTGGAATTTGGAGAAGAAATCATGCAAAAAGAACTTGCATTTTGCTACAGTTTCTTCTACCCGGGCATAACAGAGTCGAAACAGGAAGTGATGGTACAGAGCAGGGCAAAGGCTGTTTACCTGAAAAGACCCAGTTTGAAAATAATGTTTGGCTTCTACTCCCTTGCAGGGAATGTGCACTGGTATTTCATTCACCTTTTCACCCAGCCTCTGCACCCATGTCTTGACAGTGGATGGGAGTAAGGGGTATATGATGTGACAATGCCAGCACAAGGGCGGTGGCACTGGAGTCAACTACATCGGGCTAAACTGTATTACAAGCGGTGACTAGAGCACTAATACTACATTTAAAAGAGATAATGGCATGACATGCCCACTGAGTGTTCTCTTAGCATTTTGCATTGCCAAGTGACATATCATGGTCCACAGCATTTACTGTGAAGATAAAAAATAGGGTAGTTGTGAAGGTTTATAATTTGATATATAGGTAGGAAAAAACTCACTAAATGTTAAGTCTTAGAGATGGTTATTTCAGCTTCCACCATCATTGACCTAATGGAAATTCCACCTAATTTCATCTAATGAAAATTCTTTCCCATAATTCATGAAAAGTCTCGGAATGTCAAATGAAGTAATAAAATGTCAAAAGTGATTCAGGAGCGATAAAAGGCAGGTTTTGTTACTGGTGGCTGTTTATGTCACATGTAATGACACTTTGTTCTCTTGATCCTTGGTGGCACTAAACATATAAATGCTATAAGGCACAAGGTAATTGGTGAGAATAAAGTAAACAAATAACTACATAACACCTTTTGAGACTCTCTGACACATGTACTATATTCCTCTTTATTCTGATAAACCCTGCATAGTGGTCCTTTTCTGAAAGCATAAACTCATCATAAAAACGTGAGTTCATGTTATAAGTGACAAAAAATCCATTTAGCTCCCTGGAAATAGGTCTTTTTTTTAGAATCTATAATACACACTTACTTTTTTTTTTTTGGTGACTAGTTTATACTTTAACACACTCTACATCATACCTCAAATCAGCCAAAAAAGCTTTACTATGTGCATACAGTATGAGTTTCTTGGTTAAGTAACAATGCCTGCCAGGACACTGTCACTAAATATTTTCACCAGGATACGGGCAGAAACTAGCCTCGACATCTAGCCTTTAAATGCTGCATTCCCTTTGACGGCATGCTGTTCTATGGTGGAGATGCTAGATTTGCAGCCAAAGTCACGAAAATCTATGGCCGTCCTCTCTCGGATTCTGTACTACCGCCCAACCTAGATTTGGTCTTTAATTTCTCGTTAAGGAACCACAGCCAACAAGCACCTGGTACTGTTTACTCTCTTGCTGCACCTGTAGCTCTGCTTTGCAAGGCATAGAAATGGATTATCTCCGTGAAACATGAATTTCCAGAGCTGGAGTTTGCCCCATCATTCACAGGCAGAGAGTATATCAAAAGCAGGAAATGGGAAAATGGCATCATTAGTGGACTGTTTAGGCTCTTCTCTTTTGCTTGCTTTTAAAATTAATCTCTTCCTGTTCACAACTCAGTGATGAAAACATCTTCCTTTGAAGATGAATTAACTGAAAAGTGCATTGAGAAGTTTAAGATTTTTAAGAGAACCACCTTGAACCCTCGGGTCCTGGTGAACCTGAAGAATAGCTGCAGGCAGAAACTGTACATTCCTGGCTCCCCAACTAATGTCACAAATGGTTTCAGAGCCTCTGCCATTCCTAACTGCTATGTGCGATTGGAAGCACTATGACCATTAGCGCTGAGTTAAAAACAACGTTCTGGAATTTTTCATTCCCTGGATGTGCCCTGATTGTTTTAAGTGCTGAAGCTTTAATGTTGCCTGAGTCAGTCATTGTGTCAAGAATCTTTCACTGAGCACTCAGAGTCCTTAATTCTGAGGACGGTGGAAGCAGGAAGGCTCTTTGCCTTCAAGGAGCTTAGAGTCAAGCTAGAAAGATAGAGTCAGTGCATAGAGTAATGAGAATTAAGTGCCTAATTATGTAGCAATAAATTTATGTGTGGTAGGATATGAAGGGGGACAAAATGGTTGCAAAAGCCTTAACAGAAGAAGTGGGGCAGGATCTGGAGAGGCAGAGAGGACTGGAAACTCTGAGGAGGGGCAGAGCAAGAGTGATGTCATAGAGGGTCCCTCAGCACATCACACATCACCAGTCAAGTATTAAGTGCTCAGTAAACACTTGTTGAAGTGAACTGAAATTAAAGCAAACCTTATGGCTAACTTTTCATGTTTTTTTTTGGGGGGGGGGGTTTGCCTCTGAAATGTAATTCCAAATTCTGTCTACTTTAGAGCTGTTTCTCACTGACCATTAAGATATTTCCAATTGAATTGTTTGCATTCCCTGAAACTCACTATGACCAGGATAAACACATAATCTTTCCTCCACAGCACCTTCTAAAGGTTTCCTCTTATTGTTTTTGACATTACTATTCTCTGATGAAATAATCTCTAGAGAGGCTTTATCCAATAATGGGAGTCATCAGTCACATGTGGCTACTGAGAACTTGAACTGTGGCTAGTGCCACAAGTTAAAAGGAGAATATTTGGGGGCTTCCCTGGTGGCGCAGTGGTTGAGAGTCCGCCTGCCGATGCAGGGGACATGGGTTCGTGCCCCGGTCCGGGAAGATCCCATATGCCGCGGAGTGGCTGGGCCCATGAGCCATGGCCGCTGAGCCTGTGCATCCGGAGCCTGTGCTCCGCAACGGGAGAGGCCACAACAGTGAGAGGCCCGCATACCGCAAAAAAAAAAAAGGAGAATATTTTGGATATATTGAGTTAAATAAATATTATTACTAAATTAACTTAGCCTGTTTATTTTTACCCTTTTTTTACTAGAACATTTAAAATTACGTACATTGCTCCCATTATATTCCCATCGGATAGTGCTGCCCTGTAGTCTGATGGCCTGGATTCATATTCAGATAAAGTTAAGACACGTTGTAGAATTTCTTTCTTATTCATTCCCTTCTATGATTAATCAGTTAATCAATTCATCCATTCATTCGCTCATGGTAGGTGCTCTCATTTCCCCCATTTTACAAAGGAGAAAAGTGAAGCAAGCAGACATCACATGACTGGTGAGGTGTGTAGGATTTGAACTCAGGCAGTCTGACTCACCCAGCATGTTCTACTGCAGTAATTCAGAGGAAAAACCATGACGGTCAGGACTGAGAGGTGGTGGGTTGGAAAAGAAAGGATGAATTGAAGAGATATCAGGAAATGAAAATGAACACATCACAGTGACCAATTTGTTGTATGGCATAAGGGAAATGGAGATAGAGGTGACTCCTAGATTCTTGGTCAGGAAGACGGTGTCACCAAACAAAACAGGAAACACATGGCAGAAGTATATTTAGGGGGGATGATGGATTTGACAGTCAAATTTAAGGTATCTGTGAGAAATCCAAGTGGAAATGTCCATAGGGGGCAGAATATATATATAATAGATGTGGAATTCAAGGAAGATACTTAGATTGGACATATCAGCTCTTATTCATTAGCCCGTTCAAATCCCACCTCACCCCCCCAGCAGCCTTGGCCTTTTGGGAGCTTCATGGTTGAACTAAACATAGTTCCTGACTTAAACATTCAAGACCCTGCACAGTTTGGTCCCAAGCTCTCTTTTAAGTTTTCTACTTCTGTTTCACACACACTTCGCTCCAACCAGATTGGATTACGTATATAACCTGGACATTAGTTGCAGTCTCTGCACACTTAAAGACAGAAACTTAAAGGGATCTGAACTATTATGCCACAAAATATGGAACTGAAAGCTTTCCCTGAGATTTACAGGAATTTGCGAGGGTAGTGGGAGTAGAGAAGGGGGTAACATTATCAGAATCACTTCAATTTTTAAATATTTTCAATTGCTGTAGATACAAATACAGCTCTGTCAGACATTAACAGATGGTAATAGCAATCGTTCATGCACAATTAGGGTTTTTGGTTACCTGTTTGTAACTAGAGGAGAGTCTATGATTAGTTTACAGCTCTACTTAACCTTCCTGCTAATGTGGTCTCTCTTTTATATTAGTTAACCAGTCACAGAATTCAGTCCTCTTCCTTAATTTCAAGGAAAAAAAAAGAATCCCAACAGCAAAACCAAACCAAGATACCACAAAAACAAAACAAAACAAAACAAAACAAAAAAAACCCACCCGCGCAAGATGTTTGCTGGAACAAACGAAATACAGAAGTCTGGGTAGATGGGAGGACTTACACTGTGGAAATGACGCCACATTCATGTTAGAGAGTCCTGTAGCACAAAGGCCCTCAGTTGTAGCTTTATCCTCCTCTTCCATCTTTCCCCTTTGCTTGCCTTCCTCTCGTCCTCTCAGGAGCAAGCCTCACACCTGCCACCTCCTAAGCAGAGTACTTCTGTTCTCTTCAGCCTCTACTTCACAGCCGTTTTAGGGTCCCCTCTACATACCTCTGCCCAATAAGATCCTCAGCAAAAAGAAAGGGATCCTCCTTCCTTGGAAGGCAACTGTGACTGTAATCCTTGGTTACACAAACTCTTCTTCAAAAGTCTTTGCTTCTCCTCTGGTTTTTGTTAAACTCCTAATGAATTCAAGGCCCAACTCCAGTCAAGGAAGCAGGACTCCAGTTTACCTTCCCCATCGAAACACATTCTCTTCCCTTCACAGTTCTCATACTGCTACAGGCATCTTCACTCTTCTGTGTGGTAGAGTTTTGTGTACTTATTTTATACACTTCCTATTTGACTGCAATTTATTTGAGGATAGGTTCTATGTGGCATACACCAATCATCATGCTGGTACAAACTGGCTAAACTGACCTCCAAATCTGTACACAAGGAAAGAATTAATTAACAACCTGATCTACTCTTCTCTTGTTTCATTTTGGGTAAACCTACAAGGTGATCCTTAGAATGACCTTGCTTGGAAATGAAAACAGTGAATCAATAATTCTCCTGTAATTATATATCTGAAATCCCATCTACACCCTCTTATGCCTAGTAAGTGGATTTCAGATTTACATGTGGAACAGATTGTGCTTTGCCGCTGCATTTACCCAGTCAATTTGCTAATAATTTAGGAAGTTTGGCAAATATGATGCAGAGTAACTTGTAATATGTATTTGCTCTGTCAGCTGTGATTTTAATCCCTTAAATAACAAGCTCAGACAACAAATTATTGATATGCTTTGAGCTGTTTATCAATATTTACTTAATTTTGGAAAAAAATCCAAATGGAGGTTATTTAACATAATTGAGCATTAAAACTGTTTGATTTGAACATACAGTTTTTGAACATACAGATTAAACACACAGAAGTTATTGATGCAAACTTGTTTTTTCCCACCTACAACAGAAGATTAGAAAGGGCAGTTTCTTCATTCAGGAAAAAGCAAGTAAGTTGAGATACAATTTATTTTGCTTCCTTTATTTCAAAATATATTTTAAATGTGCCAAATAGATACCATATGGCCTGTCAGCTAACTTGACATTGAAGAACAATGCATGGTTTATATCCTATTTCCAGCTACGGCAAGTGAGTATGTGGCCCTGTATCTCCCTTCTTCATGACAAATGCTCTTTACTCAGCTTTAGAGAACTACTAAGCAGAGCTATATTAATGAAAATACATTTTATAGATTAATCACTTGAGCGCTGTAAAATGTGTTTGGGAAGAACATTTCTGAATATCCTGAAATCCCTGTGAGCTTATTAAGACAGATGAATAAAGATCAGAAGGTAGTGATATGATTTACATTTGACAATATAGGTTGGGGGATAGTGCTTAAGGGCTGGGCCCCTGTTTTGGACCTGGGACAGTAGTAGCAAGCAGTATTTGAAGCTCAAAATCTTGCTTTCAGGCTAGCCACACCTGGTCTTATTTCTTCTCACCTGTGAGCACAAGAGCAGAGCCTAATCTTTTAAATTCACTCTTGTATCCCTGGTCCCTAGAACAGTGCCTGGAACATAATATGCCCTCTTCACATATTTACTGGGTAAATGAAATCTACTGAACTCATTCCACTGTTATTCTTTGATTATTCTTCTGTTATAACATATAACTAATCCTATTTTATTAAAGCCATTTTAGTACTTTTCCCTCTATTCTGGATGAAAATACCTTGATATTTTCTAATGTTTAGTCATCTGTCATAATAACCACATAGGGATTTCTAAAACATCCAATAATTTTCTTTCTATCTGTCTTTGACTAATCTGTATACCAGGATGATGCATTCAAATTGAATTAATTTGAATTGACTTTGGTATAGAGACATCAAAAATGTCTCAAAGTTAGAGTCCTGCCTTTCAGTTTGACCTCACGGAGTCCTGCTGTTCCTCTCATTCTTTCCTTAGGATGTGATGCAGGTAGAGGAGTATTAATGGGAAGAGAAGATTCTTCAGGGATTTTTTTTTTAATTTAGAAACGGAATGGAATGCTATTGGAGACAGCACTGAAGATGCTATTTACTTGAGCTCTAATACAGTGCAGCCTCTCAAATGTTTTGACTAAGGCCATTTTGGTGGGGTGTAAAAAAGTGGCCCAGTTACTATTCTAGCTCCTATTTGCCTGGGCAACTTGAAATTTCAACTTTTTGTTCCAGGGTTGAGCTGCAGTCAGAACACTGAATTAAAATCATCAGTAAACTGGGGTAATGCACAAATGTTCATTTACAAATTTAGTAATCATCAACAACTCATTTAGTTGGCTCTCTGCACAGAACCTTAAATCATAAGTAAAAACTAAAGCTTATGAAAGAGTAAGCCACTCAGATAAGTAAAAAAAAATTTAGATCCATTTTTGGTCCATTTATAGGACCCTCATGATTCATTGATGGGTCTTGGGCCACGTTTTCAGAATCCCTGCTCTAGAGGAGAAAGACATCCAAATTCATACCTAGCAATCTTTTCCGATTGCCGTGGCTGGGCAGAGAAAGAGGAAGTGACACTTCTTACGTAAGTATATTTCTCATTAAGGATAAATGTTTCATTGGCCTAAGGATTTAGATTCATTAAAAAACACTGATTAGCATTACTGTATTGGGGAGCTAGTGCTGCTTCAAATAAAGCCTGGCTAAGTGAGGAATAAAAAATTGTTCCATAATATAATCCTTATGCAATTTATTTTACATAAAGTGCCTAGCTCTTAAATTTTTAACTTCAGTCTTTCTCCTATTCTATTCTTCTGGCTCTTCATCAATTTATACATACACATGTATATTAGTGTGTATATATGTATAATATATATAATACTGTGTATGTATATGTGTATATTTTTACTTTTAAAAATGTTATTAGTCACCCTAGTCCTTTTTCTCTTTCACCTTCCCTTTATCCCTCCTTTCCATCCTGTCTGCACTTTCTTCCCTCTCCAGCCTAGCTTTCATGGCCAATCACAAACTTCTCCTCATGAACACTGTTTTATCCCATAGTCATTCTATCACACCTAGATGACAAAATTCACAACTATGGATCAATCTAAATGTCTAGCCTACAAATGTACCTCTGGGTTATTGATCAATACTGATGAAAAATCACAATTGCACAGACTAAGGGCACTTATAAATCTGCAGTACCTAACTTGAACTTGGCTCTCAAAACTGACCAGAGGGTTTCCCTGGTGGCGCAGTGGTTGAGAGTCCGCCTGCCAATTCAGGGGACACGGGTTCGTGCCCCGGTCCGGGAAGATCCCACATGCCACGGAGTGACTGAGCCTGCGCTTCCAGAGCCTGTGCTCCACAACGGGAGAGGCCACAACAGTGAGAGGCCCGCGTAGCGCAACAAAAAAAAGAAAAAAACTTCCCAGAAACCTCTGTCTTTAAATAAATGGGTTTCCTCAAAGTACCCATGACAGGCAGTCTTTCACAAGGATTTATTGACAGAGTGCTCTCAGGAAAATGAGAGTGAGAAAAGCAGAATAGGACGAGGGGGGGAAAGCTAAGCAAAGATGTGGTCTTAACTGGAAAGTAGCTTTTGTTTGTCTCGTGGAAGCTCTGGGACAGGCCTTTTGCCGACCCCATGCCAGTCACTCATTAACTGCGGGCTGCTGCCTCCCATCCAGGAGGTGAGGGTGGAGTTCAGGGAGTGAAGGCTTAATCTACTAGGTGAAGCAGTTCTCAGCCCCAAGAAGTGGACGACCATAATCATTAGCAGCCAATATGCACAGTGGTGCCAGCACAGGAAAAGCTCTTCAGTTTCTCTAGGAAGCTTTCTGTTATTCTTCATACAAGTATTCCAAACCTCCTTTCTCTTACCTCTGACCCCATCATTTCCCCCATCACTCTCAGCAGGAGACTTTGCCTCCTGTTTTCTCAGAAAATATAGAAGCCCAGTTTGAAGCCCTATGTTAGCTCCCCACTGCTCTTAGGAAAATGTCTGAATTCCTTAATGTGTTTTAAGAGCCCAGAGTGATCTGACCTTTGGTTACATCTCTAGCTTCCACCTTAGTCACATCCATCCAATGTGTTAGCCATACTGAACCTCTCAAGTGCCTTGAAAGCACACATCTCCTGACCACCTGCCTTCCTCCACCCAGAATTTTTGTTTGATTTTTAAATTATCAACAGTTATTAAGTTTATATGCTGTTTTTTTGTTACCATAATTCACAAAAGTTGAAATTAATCAGTGATGATAACCAGGGATTTTCTATTCTGAAATCTTTATATTGGTTTATCTTTTGGTTGGCTGAATTATGAAATCCAGTAGAAAATTTAAAGAAGGGACCCGTGAGCTATATACTTGCTCGCCTGAGAATGTCCATTGTTTGACATAAATTCTTCACACATACTTGCAAAAATAATTTGGCTGACTAAAATTTTTGATTCAAACTTACTTTACCTCAGAATCTGGTACATATTATCTATACTCTGATATTGAGTGTTGCTACCAAAAAGTATAAGGTTTACCTGGCATTTATTCCTTGTACATAAATAATAAATTGCTTTTTTTTTAAACCTTCGATGCAACATATGGTAGTATGCAGAATATTACAGTAATTTACCAGGATTTACTCTGATGTTGGTTATTTTATATCAGATTTTCTGAGATCTAATGTTTTCACTTATAAATTCAAACTTGATAATTTGGGGAAATTTTTCTTCTATTTTATTTATTAATGTATTTTCTTCTTTGGAAACATCAGTTATGCATAAGTGAGGTTACCTTGTCTCTCTCACGTGTATCATCTTCTATACATGCTTTTTTATATTTCTTTCATATATTTCTTTCCTCAAGCCTATCTTCTCTGTTTCTTGATTTTTAAAAATCTTGTTTATGCTATTTTTGTTGCCTTTAATATAGCTTTTGTACCTTTAAGCTGGGAGGCAAGAATTCTACCATTGAACCACAAAGGCCTTTATACTTTTAATACTTTTTTCCCTCATCTCTCTCTTTATCAAGCCCTGCCAGTTTCTATTTCATGTTTCTTTTGTCTTAGTCTTTTAATTTTTTCTTTGAAATCTAGTATGTATTTAAAATTTTTTTTGAAAAGTCATACGTTTCTGAACTTTTTTTTTCTTTTTCTTTCTTCTTTTTTTTTCGCGGTACGCGGGCCTCTCACTGTTGTGGCCTCTCCCGTTGCGGAGCACAGGCTCCGGATGCGCAGGCTCAGCGGCCATGGCTCACGGGCCCAGCCGCTCCGCAGCATGTGGGATCTTCCCGGACCGGGGCACGAACCCGTGTCCCCTGCATCGGCAGGCGGACTCTCAACCACTGCGCCACCAGGGAAGCCCTGTTTCTGAATTTTTGAAACTGAAAAAAATAACATAGATTTGACTTCTTTCTGATGATAATGCTTTTCTCTTTTGTCTATATTTATTTACGGTGAGTTTTAGTGGGACACAGGGCAGGAGAGTGGAGTAAAAATATTTTTTTTCTGGCATATTTAAACAGACGCTCTTGACACTTGATTTTTTAAGTTTTAAAATTTTCTATGAGAGAAGTGACCGATTTCAACTGGGATAAATAAGATGTGAGCCTCTCAAAGAGAATCAACAGATCCTGGATGAACACATAAAAATGAGCATTCTGAACTGAACAGAGGAGTCTGATCTAAGAATTTCTCCAGTTCCTCAAAAAAGAAACTGGACATGGATACATAATCAGCTAATCTTTTTGCTGTCTTCATAAAACACCAATTAAAGAACTGTTCCAGATTTTGTTACTGATAAAAACCTATACCAGATGGGTCCTGCAGGTCCTCTGCAGTCAAGTTCTGATGCTCAAAATGGGCAACCAGAAAAGCAGCACTCTTTATAAAATGTCATTTTAACAAGGCTCATTATATACTCACACATGAACTAGAAATGGTAAGTTGTTAATAGTTTTCTCAGGGTTTCGCTCTTGAGATGAAGCTTCAGTGATTTCATCTTATTTTAGGTGTCCCAATTATGCTCATAAGCATGAAACAACCAGACTGTGACTATATACTTATCAACAGAAGAGTTACAAAACACATCTAAATTATGACTATTATATCTAACTTCAGGTCAAATCAATCAACCTCGGCCCATCTATAAGAAGCACAGTTAGCAGTCTCTCAGAAGAATCACTCATTTTGATTATCCTATGTGGATGACAGTTCATCAGTTACAATAAATTTGTCATCAGAATGATTCTGGAAAGATTGTGGCACTACCCAGAGAGAAACTATCTACACATTCAAAAATAAAATAGTATTTGGTGCTAATAATGCTGATACATGTTATCTGAAGGAATACAGCTAGGGAAGCTGATTTACTAATAGGCATCTGGAAAATGAGCCACTCTGAGCAAAAATGTACTAAGTCTGTACTTAATAAACACTTCCAAATTCTACTGCTAACACTCCCATTGTGTAGGAACACATTCAAATAGGTCATAGGACATTTTGACTTATTTTCAAAAACAAAGCACCATTTCAAAAAATTCTCTGTTCTAGGATAAAAGAGGATCCTCAAAAACATGAAAGTATGTCATGTTAGCTCTATGCTTTATATTTTAAGAAATAATTTAAATGAGTATATGCATGTATATATATTTATGTATATGTTTACATGTGCATACTAAAACACGAACACACACCCATACCCACATCTGCTAGCAAATTGCTGATTATGTACAATGCTATGATTAAACATGTGAGAAGTTAGGACAAGATAACTGAAGACAAGCTTTATCAAAGAGTCAGTGACTCACAAAGGAATCACACACAGTTTCTTACGGAGTAAAATCTTTTACCATGCCACATAACCATGTGAATGGTTCAACAGGTAAATATAAAGGTCAAAGGGCATCTGATCTGGCTTACAGGCAGTCACTCAATCTTGTGATTACTGGAAGATAGTAGACATAAATGTTCTCTTTCAACACTGTTCCTAATCCTGCAATTTCATTCTGCTACCCAGGCACTCCGTCCCATCACTATCATTGGCAAGTTGCTACAATGTTTAATGGTCCTGACAAACAGCTGTGGTGACATAGGCAGTGTATTAGAAGAGAGACTGTATGTCTGAACGTGGCACAACAATATTTCCCAAATTTTAGTCACGAATATACCACCATCAGAATCTTTGGCACGTCTGTGTGCCATCAGCACTACTGTTTACTTAATATTTTTCCTTAAACTGATGCACAATTAAGCTTACAAAATATAAACAGGAAATGTTGTGTCACTACATAAAAGAAAAAACAGCATGCCTCAACATAAACGGGGAAAACCCCCAATAAATATAAATAGAATATAGATGAAACAGTTTTATTAGATTTTTTTTTTTCCCGGTACGCGTGCCTCTCACTGTCGTGGCCTCTCCTGTTGCGGAGTACAGGCTCTGGACGTGCAGGCTCAGCAGCCATGGCTCATGGGCCTAGCCAATCCGCGGCATGTGGTATCTACCTGGACCGGGGCACGAACCCGTGTCTCCTGCATCGGCAGGCGGACTCTCAACCACTGCGCCACCAGGGAAGCCCCAGGAATACATTCTTTATAGAAATCAGTAGAAAATTTTCTTTTGAAAAATGTGAGATTGACCCTTAATTTCAACTTTCCCATGTCTTTCTTCATAATATCTTCATTATATCTTATCATTTCATCCTCCTATGTTATCAAATTACACTAGTATGAGGATGACATTTTCACGAACAATACAAAATACTGATGCATAACATTCACATGATTTAAACAATACTAAAATCCTTTTGGGATTTCATTCTTGGGAATTCATTAAAATGAAAGACATTTTAGGAAGTATTCTTTAAAATTATTTATAACCTTTACATACCTTCAGGGCAGAATAAGGGAGAAAGGGAATGTCTAGTTAGAAATATAAAAAACGGAAAGTTATTCATATCTTGAAATTGCCCCCATTTAGGGATAATTTAATCAACTCAAATAAATGTTCTATAATTTTGCATTCATTAATGAGATGACTAATTTGGATACAGCATGCAAGAAGCACATACTTCATTGTGATGAAAGTGTTTTTCAGATAGGATGCTGAGGCCTCTATGAGTTTAAAAAGAAACATTCTTAAGAAGATTGTGTCTGTGTGATTAAAACAGGTCTTTATTAACTTGAGGGTTACAGGAACATTTCTCACTTTCTCCACTTACATTTTTTTTGTCACTTTTTGTCACTTTTTTTTGGCACAGATGGCAAATAGAGTCTCAGAGTTGGAAGGAGAGTAATTTCTGCAAGGCAGCAAAGTGATTAGTGATGCAGCTGGGACTAGTACTAAGGTCACCCCAACTTTCCATTGACTGTGTTTTCTACCAAGGGTGGTCATTCATTCATTCACTAATTCATTCAACACCTGCTCTGGCACAGTGATAGGTTCAGGTAATAGTGAGATGAATAAGGGCCTGCAGCTTCATGCTCTGATCCTCGAACCATGATAAATGTAATATCAATAGTAATATGATTTTCACATAATGATAGAGGATAACAAGTAAGAAAAAGACAGAAAGTAATTATTTCAGTGGTGAGCAGTAGTGGTGAAATGTTGACATCAAGGTCATTTCTAGAAGTGTTTCTTCATGCACTGGTCACCTGCAGTAAACTAATTGCTTTGTTGGACTTCTCTCCATTAGTTTCGTTCCCACTGGTGACTTGGAAGAGTTAAATATTGATTTTGCACAGAATAAGCACCTATTTTTGTGGCCTTCCTGTTCTTTATATCTGAATGTGTGAGACTTCAGAAGTTTCTTGAGGAGTTTACCGGCCTAAAGAACATACATTTCTAGTACTGCACTAGAATGAGAGGGTTCCTTTTAATGTTCAGAATGCAGAGGAAAATGGAAATTTTTTTATAATCTACTTAACAAATGTTTATGGAGTGTATTAATGCAGTGCTGGCCTCCAAAGGAGTTTACAGTTTCTTTTGGTGGGTGTTGAACATGGAACTAGTTTATCTCACAGTGTCCTGGGAGGATGATAGACACAATATGTCTATTTTGTGGGTGGGATTATTTTTATTTGAATTTAATTAATTAGTTTAAAAACCATCTTTATTGGAGTATAATTGCTTTACATTTCCTGACTTTGCCTCTTAAGTAGTTGAGGGATCTCACACATGTTATAACCTACCTATTATAGGAAACTGTGCCTCAGTTTCCTAATCTGCAAAATGGGGATGATAATAGTATCTACCTCAGAGGCTTGTGAGAATCAAATGAATTTCTATATAAAAAGCTCAAGACAGTCTGGCATAGTGTAAGCACTATTATATGAGTGGGGCACTTTGGGCAATGCTGATGGTAAAGTTTCTTTCCTGGATCAGGGCTTCTGATACACTAATGCACATTGTGAATTATCAAAAGGGTGATGTGCTGCAGAATTTCCCCACACTGTTTGCCCTTTTGCTGGGAAGCACTGTTATAAGACTAAGGAATGTTCCCTTAGGATATGTGCTTCGGAAGTACAAGGCATTTACAATGGTTTTGCATAATTAATGGAAAGTCACATCTATCTCAGGATCTTGACTTAAAAGAGTTTTGCTTTATTTCCAAGATTCTAGATCTGGCTGAATCTTTAAAGTTACTGATGTAACCATATCTTTGTAACGTGTTGATGTTGATGATGATGATAATGACAACTAGCATTGTTTAGTACCTATCTGTGCCAGGCACTGTGCTGAGTGTGGAATATGTACTATCTTGTCTACTCCTTACAGCAACCCTATGAGGTATTATTTAAAATGAAGAAACTGAGACTCAGAAAGTTATAGGTAATTTCTTCAAGATCATAAATTAAATTGCAGAACCAGTTCTATTTGCTTCCAATGCCCATATCTACAACCAGGAAGTGGTACTGTCTCTTTGATTTTGATGATGATAACTGTGATTTGGATGGTAAGAGTAATACTTTTTTTTTTTTTTTTGGTACGCGGGCCTCTCACTGTTGTGGCCTCTCCCATTGCGGAGCACAAGCTCCGGACGTGCTAGCTCAGCGGCCATGGCTCACGGGCCCAGGCGCTCCGCGGCATGTGGGATCTTCCCGGACCGGGGCACAAACCCGTGTCCCCTGCATCGGCAGGCGGACTCTCAACTACTTCCAGGGAAGCCCTTGTTCAGGTACTTTGGTAGTTGTCAGTATTCTGGCTTTTGGCCATTCTAACAGGTGTATAGTACTATTTTGATAGAGTTTTGATACTTCTCCTTGTCCTGCTCTTCTCTTTTACCATTCTTTGCCTGACATCATATCCACAACCTCGACATCTTGGATGAACAAATCCAAGCTGTCATTGTACCATGTGCTCCAAAGTGACCCGAGGACTGTTCTCCACGTGGGGCCTGACCAAAAAAGCATGGTGTGACTATTCACATGAGCAGGAAACTGGCATAGTTAATATACCTCAACAACATGCAAGGTATTTTTTGTTTTGTTTTGATTTGTTTGGGGCATTTTTATCAAGCTCTCAATATATATTAATGTTATGATCCACAGACTCTACCAAGAACATTTTTTTTCCCATTTGAACCATTTCGTAATCAGGTCTCCCCCTTTCTCTACATGTGAAACTCGTTTTTAAAATCTGATTTCAGTGCTACTACACACCTCTCAGAATGCCCAAAAGCCAGAATACTGACAACAGCAAATGTTGGTGAGGATGGAGAGGAAAAGAAACTCTCATTCGTTGCCAGTGGAAATGTACAATGGTACAGCCACTTTGGAAGACAGTTTGGCAATATCATACAAAGCTAAACATATCCTCACCATTCAATCCAGCCATCATACTCCTAGGTATTTATCCAAATGAGTTGAAAGCTAATGTTCACACAAAAGCCTGCACATGAATGCTTACAGCAGCTTTATTCATAATTGCAAAAAATTGAAAGTAAATAAGATATTCTTCAGTGGGTGAATGGATAAACTGTGGTATATCCATAAAACGGAACATTATTCAGAGATTAAAAAATTAGTTATCAAGCCATGAAAAGACATAGAGGAACTTTAAATACATACTGAGAAGTGAAAGAAGCAAGTCTGAAAAGGCTACGTATCATATGACTCCAACTATTCGACATTCTGGAAAAGGCAAAACTATAGAGAGTGAAAAGGTCAGTGGCTGTTAGGGAGAAGGGATGAATAACGGAGCAAGGACATTCTTAGGGCAATGAAACTATTCTGTATGATACTGTAATGGTGAATACATGGCATTACACATTTGTCAAAACCCACAAAACTATACAACACAGAGGGAACTCTAATGTAAACTAAGAATTTTAGTTAATAATAATGTATCAATGTCAGTTCCTCAATTGTAACAAATGTACCACACTAACGCAAGAAGTTAATAAAAGGGGAAACTGTAAGTGTGAGAGAGGTAGATATATGAAACTCTGCCTTTTTTGCTCAGTTTTTCTATAAACTTAAAGCTGCTCTAAAAACAGTCTATTAATTAAAAGAATAACTTTTAAAAAAACTCTGAATTTAGAAATTTATATTTCTCTCTTAAGATACTGGTTTCTTACTAGTTTCATACTGAGTAGTTTGGAAATCTTGATTCCGTCATTCTACAATTATTAGTAGTTATAATTCCCAGCTCTGAGCCACCTACAACTGCAATCAATATAACTTGTTTGTTTGTTTCTTTTTTTTTTTTGACCCTGCTGTATGGCTTGCAGGATATCTCAGTTCCCCAACCAGGGATTGAACCGAGGCCATGGCAGTGAAAGCCCAGGATCCTAACCATTTAGGCCACCAAGGAACTCCCTACATTGTTTCTAATATTAATGCAATATGACAACGTGGATAGCAAAACACCATTTCACTACAGACTATCAAGTCTCTTTATGTACACTTTATGCGGGCCTCTCACTGCTGTGGCCTCTCCCATTTGCGGAGCACAGGCTCCGGACGCGCAGGCCCAGCGGCCATGGCTCACGGGCCCAGCCGCTCCGCGGCATGTGGGATCTTCCCGAAACGGGGCACGAACCCGCGTCCCCTGCATCGGCAGGCGGACTCTCAAGCACTGCGCCACCAGGGAAGCCCTAAATCTGCCTATCTTTTAATCCCTATTTCTCTATCTCACCCATAAAGATATCCTGAGATATTATGCTAGTATCTTAATGAAAATCAAAACATATCATGCTGAGCACAGCATCTGACACATAGCCGTTAACTTTTTAAATGGTGGCTGCTAACAGTATTCTCTTGCCATAATCTAGTAGCCTAACCACAAAATAATTGTTAGTTTGGTATCTGTTATTTTTAGTGATGTCATTCTGGCTCCTAAGGATCAGGACATTCTTTGCTAAGTGCTTTAAAATAAGCTATTTAGTAATTTGTTCTTGTTTGTTTTTTCTTTCAAAGTTTGACAAGTCTACCTATCTGTCATTCACAAAATCTACTTATTGGTTCCTTTAGGAAACAGTAAGATACTCATAATTTCCCCATTTTAATTACTTCCAGCATCTGGGTCTGGGAATTTGCACTATTTCAAATAGGACCACTGGATATTTTTTGACAGTTCTCAGGGCCACCTTTGTAAACTTGAGACTAACAGACTCATTTAGACAACTTGAGTTTTAATTTTTTCTACATGACATACTTTTTTCCTAGTCTTTCCCCTGTGAAGACAGTTTCCCTTAAAGAAAAACATGCAACAAACCAGGAGTCACAGAGTTTTGCTATTTTACCCTTTAACATTGCAATGGTGATGAGTATCTTCCTATACATGATATAAAGAGGGATTTTTGTTATTGTTATTAGTGATATGACATCTTTTGTCAGCCCAGCTTATGATGACTTTTTATAAATTTGTGCCACTATATTAATCTTGGGACATATTCCACTTTCTATCTTCTTTAAACATCATTTCTCCTTCAGCTTTACTGAGGTATAATAGAGAATTAAAAATAATATATGTATATAGTAGTGAAATACTATACCACAATCAAATTAATTAACATATTCCTCACCTCACAAAGTTATCATTTTCTTTCCTTTCTTTTTTTTTTCGGGGGGCGGGGGGGATGATAACACTTAAGATCTGCCCTTTTAGCAAGTTTCAAGTATACAATATAATATCCTTAACTACAGTCATACTGTTGTACATTAGATCTTCAGAACTTATTCATCTTGCATAACTGACACTTTGTACCTCTTGACCAACACCTCCCCATTTCCCCCTTCCCACAGCCCCTGGTAACCAACATTCTACTGTCCATCTATCTCCTTTATACATCCTTTTAAAGTGACAATCCTGATTCTGTTAAGCATCCTTCCGTTTTCAAGAAACTGGAGGAAAATGGTATTTCTCAGGGCCTGTCACAGTCATCATCCATTCATTTATTTAAAAAATAATTATTGAGCATATAGTCTAGATCAAGCTCTGTGCCAGGCATTGCTAAAAGGGAGATTAGTAAGATTCACTCCCTATTTTCAGGGATTTCACTGAATAATCAAAATTCAACAAGTCTATACGCTAGGACAAAAAGACTTGTGAAAAGGATATAGTACAGTGCAGTGGCAGCACCAATAAAAAGATACACAGACTACAGAGTTCTCAGAGAGGAGGGTATGATAAACTCCATGAAGGTAGGGATGGAAATAAGCCAGAGAAATTTTCCAGGAAGATAATATATTCAAACTGGGTTTTAAACACAAGAAGTTCACAGACAAGAAGGGAAAGGCAGCCTGGCAGAAGGTATGATGCAGAGAAATGCTTAAAACATTCCGATGGCCATACTGCTTGCTGAATAACCCTTCTGCAGTATTCTGAATAAAGGAGACAATTTACCTTTACCTACAGCAGATATCAAGTAATGTAAGCATGAACACATTTGCAAAAGACATAAATAATCTGTAAATCAATGCAAAAGTTTTCTTGGAGATTAGATTTCTAGAATCATAAGATTATTGCCTTTAGAGTAGCTCACAGAACCCCTGTGAACTGCAATGGGCACCGTCTCTTTTCTCTTAGTTCGTTGTGTCCAGGGATTTCTGGAAGAGTTTCTTTCAATCTACTACCCCTACTCCTCTTTAGGTGTTAACAAACTAGTCAGTTACTGACAGTAATGGCACTTGGTTGGCTCTCATGGCATCTATTTTGCTTAGGAAACGCTGCTTTATGAATGCCCTTCTTATTCTGAAGAATGTGTTCATATATATGTGTTTTTATATATGTTTTTGTGTATATATATGTGTACCTATATATACAAATACATTGATGTGTGTGCATATATATATATATGCACATATATATCCTTTTTCATTTTCCATCTTACACTTTGTTATATGAGTAATAATTTAATAATAATAAAGATAAAAGGTAAATCTTCTGTTCAGAATATATATATATTTATATCTCTCGAGCACCAATCTGTGTATTTGTTTTGTCAGTGTTTTTGTTTTTGAGAAGTGGAAAAGAAACTGCTGATCAGTGATTCATTCTTTTTTCTGGCCTGTGTCTAGTAGGAAAAAATCTAAAACTTCAAACGTAAGAGCAACTGAAGCTATAGCTCTGTGTTTAACTTAGAAGTTCTTGATTGGTAATATATATTCAGTTTGACAAAAGAGCATACAAAATATGTTTGCCTTTCTTAAATAGTGAAATTATAATTGAGTATTTTTATATTCTATAAGTAAAAAATGGAAACTGCTTTTCCTTTTTCACCAATCTGCCATGTCTTAAAAATGCATACCAGATTGACAATTAAAATCCTTGAGATATGACAAGGCAGTTTTTGAACTTCATCAATATAAAAATTTCATCAGGAATTACATAATAACCTGCGGAGTGGGGAAAACCAATTAGCGGCAGAAACCTTATCTTCACATGATTACCTAGCTGTACCTTCCATAAACTTTGGTGAGCAGATATTTCTGAGCAAAGGGTAGCTAACGTGGTTGTGGCTCATTTTCCTTTTTAGTCATATCTATGAGGGTTCTAAAAATGAAATCTTTAAATTAATTATAAATGCAGAGACTGAATATCTAAAATCTCTTAAGAGCAAAGGTCTTTTCAATTACTTAAAACTTACGCATATTGGAAAATATACTGATATGAGACACATTCCACTAATTTAATATTCCTCTATTTTCCTATTAAGTGAGCACTGACAGCAGCAGAGATAAAGATTACTTTAATTAAGTGTGCAATGACTTCATAAAACTTAGTTGAATACTTTATTTTCATGTATGCATTGTTCTTCCTCAAATGTTTTCCAGCTATGCTGTATACAATTATTTTAAAGCTGCTACTTCAAAGAATAAGCAAAGATTTTAAGACAGTTCAGTGCTTTTAAATTCTCTATGGCATTTGGGAATGACCTTTAGATTCTGAAAAGGTGAATGTTTTACATTTCCTTAAACTGACAGGATAAACACAGAAGTACATTTAAACCAAATCGGTATTTAGAATAGCCACAGTCATCTTGGTAAATGCAGAAATAATGACTGCTGCAGACTTTGCAAACACCAAATTACTTTTCAGGGATGAACATCCACTGGGTTGCTCCCCAGGGCATCTCATTTTGCCTAAATTCTCTAGTGTTTTTAGAGAAACAAAACAGAATAACCACTTGATATCCAGCCCCTATACATAGCTAGCATTCACTCTACCAATCATTTTAATATGGCATCATGTGATTATACTTATTCTTTCAAATAAATTATTCAGAAACTCCCAGACACAAATCCTATAGTTGTCTGCGACTTAGTTGGCTAGTGAGAAGGTTTGCTGGCATCCTACAGAAAGAGTATGAGTGTGTGAGTCAGCGGAATGAAGCAACTCATGGGAGTCACACGTATTCATTGTGAAACTGCCTTTTAGCATCATACCTTCTTTCTCAGTCTTAGCAATCAAGAAAAGAATTCTGTACTTAAATGCATGTTTATTACATCCAGATGAAAACAAAACAAAGTACTGGTTCACAAACTCTGTCATTGCAAAGCGATGGTTAGTTATTTTGAAAATTCTAACTTAAAGGGATTACGTTGTCAATGATATACTGGTGTTCAAAATACATTTAAATTACCAACACATAGCACAGAGAGAAAACATACACACACACATGCACACACACACGCACACCTACCTACCTTTCTATTTCTTTATTGTTCTTGTCTCCATCCTTCTTAACAGCCTTTCTATTTACCTCTCCTCTTGCCATCCCCCCATTCAATTTTTTTCTTTTACTCTCTTTCCACTCATCTTTCATACTACATGTCTGTCCATCATGCTATTCGTCACTACTACATTCAATACATATTTGAACTTTTACTCTGTGCTAGGTCAATAAAGAAACATTTTAAACTCTTCAAATAGCTTTGTAATAAAAGCCATTCTAACAGAGGATTGTTTCCCTCTTTGGCTTACATTTGGATGCGTAGTATAAGTGAGTGAGGAGATGTGTGAAAGGAAAATCAAAATGAGGCTGTTATAGCTGAGAGCTCTCTAAAATGGAGCCAGGAGGCCACCGAGGAAGTGTGATTTATGCATGTGTCAGCCTGGATGGAATCTGAACTTTGACCACTTATTATCCTAATGAAGGCATCTAGAACATCTCCCAGAAACTCATGATATTTATTAGGCCCTTAGCCTAAAACAACTCATGACAGTCTACCTACTTATTGGACCCCTACCCTAAAACAACTCATGATTCTTTAAGGACAATTATTTTCTGACTTGCATCAGTTAATCACAATTCTCACCAGGCAACTTTCAACAGCCTCATGGCTTTCTGTCTTTATAAGCCCCTGATTCTTTTGCTTCCCTGGAATACTCTTTCAGGGTTACTTGAATCTGTGTCTCAATTCTTAAGACCCCCAAATAAACTCTTTTCTTATTTGCAGGCTCCTGCATTCATTTTTGGTTGACGCGTTAAAAAGACACAAAAAATTTAAATTTCAAGACACTTTTCATGTATGTGTGTGTTGGGCAATCTATTCCTCTTGGCTGGAAGAATCAGATTTATTCAGTTTTTCTGCATTTTCATATGTTGTGCTTGTGTAACTTTAATTTCTGAATTAACCAGTTTAGAGTACAATAATTTTACGTTGCTGGTACAGCCTAAAACAAGGATTTTTCCTAATTTTGGATTTAGAGCTTTTCAAAATCTCACTGAAGAAAATGATATAAAAAGGAAAGAGAAAAAATGATTATAATGTAAAATTAAATTATTATAATGTCAGATGTGGTTCGAACTTGATTCCAAGCACATATGACTCAAATTTTTGAAGAAAAAATCCTTCTGCCACAAACTACACAGAATAATCAAATTATTTTGCTCACACGAGTGAAAGTGGCAGAAAAGCACTGAAGTCAAACAGCAGGATTAAGGCATAAAAATGGAAACAATGGAAAATATATCATTATTTTGAGATAAACTTCAAGTTCTCTTGATCTCAGGGAACCCTGGGAGTGAGACTTTAAAATATAACATCAGGGCTTCCCTAGTGGCGCAGTGGTTGAGAGTCCGCCTGCTGATGCAGGGGACACGGGTTCGTGCCCTGGTCCGGGAAGATCCCACATGCCGCGGAGCGGCTGGGCCCATGAGCCATGGCCGCCGAGCCTGCGCATCCGGAGCCTGTGCTCCGCAACGGGAGAGGCCACAACAGTGAGAGGCCCGCATACTGCAAAACAATAAATAAATAAATAAAATATATATATATATATATATATATATATATAAAACACATCAGAAATAACGATGAGAAAAAAACTCAAGGCATTTTAATATTAAAAATTTGTTGCTACATCTAGGAGAAGTGTACTAGATATGTTAAAATTGTCGTACATTACATTAAATACGAAGAAAATGCTTCTGATTTCAGTACTGATTTACTGGGAGCCAATCAATGGACATAATTTTAGCAGAATACTTTCCCAAAATGTGATTAAAAGCCCTTACCAATTTACCTATTAAATCAATGATGAATATTTTCCAAAACAAGCAGAATCAAAATTTTCCTTGAAGATTTGCATAAAATTGTAAAGCTGCTGCATGAAGCACAGCATGTAGGGGAGAGGGAGAGCAAAAAGTCTCCTGCCTTGATAAACCAGCATGGTTCCTGAAAATGTAGTCTTTGGTGTGCTGATGGCAGAATTTCAAATGCAACACAAGCATACTCTGCCACCATTCAGCACACAAAAATGATGCTTGGCTATAACTTTCTACAAGGTTCCTAAAATTGAGAGACAGGTGGATTTAAAATCAGAGATGGAGTCAATAAAGTACAGAATATTCACAGAGCTATTGCTAAATAACCGCTTATAAACAATGTTATCTGGGCCCACTTAGGACTTTTGACTACAAAGGGATGGGACCTGGTGTAATTTACACAGAGGGCCTGGTGCCTATGGTCTTCTGGGAGAGGGTGGGGCTGTTCCCAAAGAGACGTGTTGAGAAGGACTGCTGGCCACCGTGATGAGGATGTTTGGGAAGGCTGTATGCTGAAAGTAGGAGTAATAGCAACTAGGCATCTGCAATATTATAGTGTCTGCTGAGGGCTGCTTGTGACAGAAAAGACAAATATGGGAGAAACATATAGAAGAAAGGAAGGAGATTTAAGAACAGATTTCACAAAATAAAAATAGCAATATTAAAGACGTTTTTGAAGTTCCTGGGCTAGGATGTTAGAAGAACCAATCCAGAGGGAGAGGTTGCAGAAAGCTTTGTCTTCACCGCTCTCATGTGGATTTGTTCTAATAATGACACCCCAAGCCCTCGCGTGTTAAACACAGTGGCTTTCTCAGATAAGTTTAAATATGTGTTAACTGTATGGCCTTCACAGAAAATTAAACATCTGGGAGTACAGGCTACTATGCAAGATCCTGGCATGTAAGAGGGAGAGCAAGGAAGTAAGAATACCATTCAGGGAAACTCTCCCTAGCAAATGGAGGTAGTTTGATATGGAGAAAGTGATGGGTTAGAGAAACTGAAAGTAATCAAGGAAAGACTTTTGTTCAAGAAGCAAAGAAGAATAAAGACTGTTACTATTTTTCACGTCTACTATGCATACTAAGCAGTGTTTTTGTCACTACTGTATTTCTTGCATATAGCAAACTACCTAGAATCTAAAAAGAGTTAAACAGATGTGTGCTAGACATTATAGGAAGGAAAGGAAGGAAGGTAGGCAGGCAGGCATCAAGGGAAGCAAACAGAAGAAAGGAGAGTGAGCTAACCTATTAATGTCTCATTTACATGTAAAGTGTTTGCTGTGAAGGTTATAAGAGACAATATACGTAAAGTGTTTATTGCAGTGTCTGGTATCCTGGAGATGCTCAGGAAATGTTAAATACCATCATCATTGCCATTTTGGGCATCATCATCATCATTATCATGACTATCGTCATCCTTGGAGCATTTTTAGCAACACAGGTATGTCAGAAATTCTTAAAAAAAAAAAAAGAAATTCTTTGGTTTGCCATGACCTACTAAGACACCTTGGTAATCCCCTCCTCATGTTTCAACTCACTTCATTTTAGCTTCTAACTCCTGACATTCCAAGAATTCACTCCTGCTAAATGTACTAATAACTTTTTTGTTGCAAAATCCAGTGGGCAATTTTTCGTTCACATCCTACCTGACTTCACTGCAGCATTTATCATTATTGATGAATTCTTACTTTGGGAAGCCTCTCTGGCTTTTGTGTCAACACTCTTGCTGTATTCCTCCTATGCCTTTGGCCATTACCATGTCTCCTTTTTCAGATTCTTATTCTGACCCTACAATTTGAGGGTTGCAATTCTCCAAGATTCAAGAATAAATAAAATTCAAAAGTGTTCCTAAAACTTAATTCATTTTCAAGAGAACTGAGAAAGTGAAATAAGAGGCAACATTATTCTGCAGGCCGAATTCTAGAAATAATTGTTCTGCATATGTTAATGGCCCACAAAAAATGCATAGCTTATTTTTCCATCCTGGAGAAAACACATTTTTTCACAAAATGAAATGATAAGTATTTGATTTTTTTCACAAGTGATACATCAAATAAATAGCTTTCTCAGTTTCTGTCAAGTCATTCTGGATGGTGCTTGAACTTTTCAAATGACGATGCTATCCTTTACAGTTTTAAGAACTACTAAAGGAAGAGGCAGAGGCAAGTATGTGTATCTTATTCTGAGTTTTAATCCCATTACTAGCAACCCTCAGGAATAATTTTATAAATTCTGTAATACTTCCATAGTGCTTATCATAACTTTGCTTTTATGGCAAAAGCTTATTATGATTTCATATTCTTCATATTATTATTTCAGAATACTAATTGAACATATTACCCAATATAAAAAAATCCAAAATGACTATAGTTAACCTGGGGATAAATACAAGAGATTTGTCAAGTAAAGAAATATGTTTTCAGTGCCCTCAGTATTAATCTAATGAGATTCAGTAAATCTAGGCTTCAAAATGCATACATACTAACCCAATTTGTAGTGACTTGAGCAGGTTTTTGTAGGTAGGTCATTGAAAATCTTCATAAGCTGGGACAGATTTACTAGCATATGAACCTTAATTTGTAGATACTTTTCTTACAAGATAGCAATAGGCACGCATAGACTTTCTATATAGATGGGGGACTTGTGCCACGTTCCTGAACTATAATGTATGAGATTCACCTTGCACAATATGGTTTATCAAGCTGTTAACAGATGCATTTCATTATGAAAAATCCTTAGGCTGTTCTCTGGAGAAGTTGCTGTTTCAAACATTTAGAGGTGTCCCATATGGCATGGATAAGGAGATAATCATGAAAAGATGTAAACTATCACACACAAAAGATTCCTCTTTGCCCGAACCTAGAAAATCTGAGGTTTCTTCCAGACCACCAGGGCCTGAGAAATATAGTTTCTTTTCTGAAAGAGAAATCAAATAACTCCTTATGAAAAGAGCCCTAAATGCAAGGCATAACTTGAAAGAAAAATGTATGTCATCCCTTGGTTATAATTTCTCTGCTTAACTTTCACAGTTAAAATGTCAGCCAGCCCCATTATCATCCAGTCAAGTCTTCAAACCACACCATTTCCTCCTTCATAATATCTCTCACTTCAGGTTCCTTATCTCGAGTGGCCTACTGCCATCATTTCTTTGCTCCAACTTAGTCTATGCAACTCAGCCACAAAATTATATCCTAAATACAGTTTTAGAGAGATGAACTTTAGCACAAGCTACTCAAATTGCTCTCTCTTATGTACAGGATCAACTTCTAAATATTTATCATGACCCACCCCAACCTGGCTTCAATCTCTCTTAACTTTCTCCCTACTACTCAAAGCCTCTGCCCAGGGAAATGGACTTGGTTAAGGCCTCTATACTTTTGTCCTGCCTGAACTTTCCTTTTCCAGTTCTTCCCTTAGAAATTGTTCCCGACTCGCTGTCTGATCAGCCCCTGCCCCGTGCTCCACGCTGAACTGTAATAACTGACTTTATTCCTCTAGAAAGAACTCCAATTCTGTCTCATTCAACGTTGCATTGGAAGGACCTCACTCAGGCCCAGGTATGAGTACAAACTGGGACTTCAGTAGATGTTTTAAATTCGGTGTCTGAATCAATTCAAACTTGCCCCAAAGGAGAAAAAAGTGTGTGTGTGGTGTGTATGCCCCTATAAGTTAAATGTTTGGATTATATCAGGTATAAACAGGCTTACAAAGAATTAAAACAGGTGGTGACTATAAAAAGGAGGAATTAGGAAAAGCTCTCTACCTGCCTTTTGGGCTTTGAAATAAGATGGCGCCGAAGTTGGCGGTTAGTGGGAAAACCTGGCTGGGAAATAAACTGTGGAGAGGGACTAGGTAGATGGGAGAACAGCTAGTACTTACTGAGGACATACTATGTGCTGAGCATAGTTCTAAGTGTTTATAGGTATTAACTCATTGAATACACTCATTGAATATACAGGTATCAACTCACTGAAAAATACTACACTGTAGACATGATCGTGGTGAAGGGTTGTGCTATAGAATTGCCAAAGGCACATGGCAGACAGTGAGGACCGGGGCTAAAATCCTGCCGTTGGTTAGTGCATCTTGCCCTTGCTCTGGTCTGGGAATGAAGGGGCTCCTATTTCCTCACATAAAGACACCTTTAGTTTTCAAAATTAACAGATGTCTATCTTTTTCCGAATTCACACAAAGGCACAGAGTAAGCCAGTGGCATCCTTGGAGGTAGGCTGTATTATTATTCCCATTTTATAGGTAAAGAAATTGAGGCACAAACAAGTTAAGAAATCTGCCACAGGTTACACAGCTAACAGGTGACAGTGATGAGATACAAACCCAGGCTCCTAGGTCTGCACATGTAACCACTGATACACTGTTTCTCTATTATGTGTTTGAAGTGTTTTCTCCATGCTAATTGACAGCCGTTCAGTTTTACATTATTAACTCACTTAATCCTAACAATAGCCCTTAAGGAATTGGCCTTAGGACACAGAGCGATGCCTCAGCCTCTAATCCGAAGAGGTGGTCCTTTGTGAGCATGGCCGTGCCCTGGTGGAAACAGAGCCAAAGAGACACTTCACTGATCAGAACTAATTGGCCAATTGATATGCTTCAGACACCTTGCCAAGCAATAGAGAGTTTAATTAAAACAAAATATTACTTGTAGCACTGGAAATTAAACTGATGGGATCTGAGAAATGGAAGTTAGAACTGAAATGAACATATATCTAGAAAGCTCCAACAATATATTTATAGGATATTATTATTGTCAGAGAGGTATACTAGATAAAACATGAGAGTTCAGTATTTTTCAAATGCCAATCCACTTGTCTCAGTATTATCTATTGAAAAATCTATCCTTTCACTTCTAGTATGAAATACTGCCTGCATCATATACTAAACTGAATTTTGTATTTGCAAATTGAACTCTTTCTAACTGTATATGTGTGAAATTACTTATATACTGGATTATCCACCGTAGTAAAAATTTTAATAACACAACTTGGAAAAAACCTAAATGAGCAAATAAAGTATGCTAAAATCTTAGAATGAACACTTCTATTTAAAACACTATCATTTATTTATTTATTTATAAAACTATTTTTTCCAGCTTTACTGAAGTATAACCAACAAACAAAAATTGTATATATTTAAGGTGTACAATGTGATGATATGATATGTGTATATATTGAAACCACTATGTTTTACTTAAAAAACAAAACTCTATATAAATTGACATAGGATATTCTTTTACTTGTTTATGAATAAAACATATCTGTAAGACACCAATAAACTTGGTTATTTCTGGGAAAGGAAACTGGGCAGCAAAGGGACAGAAGGAGGGGGTGAAAATTTTCACTGCTTATCCATTTTGGGCTATGTATCAATAGTAAATTACCTATTCAAACAATTAAACTAAGAATACAAAGCAAAAGAAACAACAAAAATCTTGGTTGTTGACTTCTACTTAGTGTGATTTTGGGCCAGTTATTAAATTCTCAGAGACTATTATCTTATCTGTAAAATGGGGATTATAATCACTGCATCGCAGAGTTTTATGAGATTTAAGATAACACATGGAAAGCTCCTACTACAGAACCTGACACATAGTAGGCAAACACTAGATCTCTTCTCCATCACCTCCCTTTCTCAGAGGACACAGACTCCAATGGCTACTGGTCCAGGCAGGTAATAAAAATTTGTAAAATAGCTTGGATGTAGTAGATTAGGGAGTGGTAGAGACTGTGAAAATTGAAGATGTTCGCATTATTACATGTGTGTATATCAATGTATAAATTATACATATGGGGCTTCCCTGGTGGCGCAGTGGTTGAGAGTCCACCTGCCGATGCAGGGGACACGGGTTCGTGTCCCGGTCTGGGAGGATCCCACATGCCGCGGAGCGGCTGGGCCCGTGAGCCATGGCCGCTAAGCCTGCGCGTCCGGAGCCTGTGCTCCGCAACAGGAGGGGCCACAACAGTGAGCGGCCCGCGTACCGCAAAAAAAAACCCCAAAACAAACAAACAAAAATTATACATATGCATGTACATTATATATGCATATAAAGTCTGCTGGCTGTTCTTTTGTCATTCTTGCTTTTATATAAGGATCTGCATTTTACAAAATTATCTCACACACACCATCTCTTTTAAACCACTGAAAAATCATTTCAATTATACTATACTGACATTAGAATTAAAATAATTATTTTTCTAATAGCTGTCTTAAATAATAACTTTCTCTAAGTTGAGTTATTTAATATTATTGACTTTGCTTTTTAACAGGAAAAAAAAATGTCCATGAAAGTATATAGCTATCGATTGCCAGACCACAATTGGGAAGTTAAAAGTGAAGGATGCTTCTAACAGCTTGGCTCTTTCTCTCTGTGACAGACTTGATGGAGAGAACACTGCTGCTTGCAGCTAATAAATCTGACTGAGATAGGAATCAGGCAGAGGTGACACAATGAAGCCAAGTCAGAAGATAACAATAGCAAAATCCCACATAGGTAGGCAGAATAATGGTCAAAAGCTACAAGAGAATGATTATTCAATACTCCTTGACTAAACAAACTTCCTGTTTTGAATAAGTCAAGGTTAAACAAACAATAAACACGTAAACAAATGAACAGTAACTCTCAATTCTCTGGGGAACTACAAAGTTTCAGGGGACAAATTTAGATACAGTTCATGATATATAATCCATTTATTATCTTATACAAATATGAATAACCTCTGAAAACGAGGCACATCATCCATTAATTTCTATACGAAACTAAATTTAGACTTGCACAAACTAAAGAAACTGATCAATATTTGTGAAACAGCCTAGAATTAGAACCATTAGAGACAAGGACCATATGGGAAAAAGCATCACAAAATATTATTTTTCTTATTTATTCTGTGCAAACACCTTCGTAAACTCCGGACAGAAATAGTTGACTTTATTTCTCTCAATTACCTTTTTAGAGATGTTCTCAGTTCACCCTTATACATTCCTTATTTACTTCCCCGCATCCATCCCAGAAACACCCTCTATGTGATTTTTGTTGGCATGGTTTCCACCCTGTGCCTAGTATGGTGCTTTAAAACTAAGGCGCAGTCAAAAGTCATGCAGAAAATACAAAATGCTCTGGATGCCTTCAGTCTTCCTCCTCTGTTCCCTAAGCCCCCTGTGAAAATCAGTCTCTACCATTTTGCACTGAAAAGTTCCAAACATTTGTTTGTCTCATTAATAGGATGTAAAACCACCGTGAGGGCCATTTTTTTCCCATCTCTTCAGTCTAAGCCTCTGACTCCGTGACGGGTGTGAGGCAGGTGGAGAAATCACTGTTGACCCAAAGGGAACTGAACTTAAAGAGAGATTATTATTCTCTCACTTTAAAAAAAATTCTACATTTTCTACCTTTTTACTCAGCTGTGGAATTTGTCATTTACATCTACCACATTCATTAAACAATAAAAATATGTTAATCAGCACCGTTCAACTTAAAAATTAGAATTAGTAGGAAATTGGGACAGAATTAATAATAAATTGGCTGGAACATATTTATATGGATTAATGCTTTGTTTCTCATTTATTTAGTGGTAGGGATTATGGATGACTGGCTATAGAAAAATATTTAAAAGAGCCCGTATTTTTTTCTTCTTAATGGAATAAAGTTGGTCAACATAATTAACCTATCTTTTCATAAATCACTTGTGATGCAACATAATCAGTGCTCTAGATAATTTTGAACATGTGATGATCAAAAACATATAAATCTTCTGCTTTAAGGATGTTACAAAAACTACATGGACTTGTGAAGCAATTTGGGTCAGCCACTAAAATTTCTGCTTCCATAGAACACAGAGACAGAGAAATGATAATTTATTTATGTTTGCAGGAACCAAGGGAAAAATACAATAAACTCAGTTTTATTGTCAAGCTCAGGATACATAAAATTAGCATAAGATGCATGTTAACATGTCTTTAAGGTAAGCCTAAAATTTGACCAGAGGAAAAGTACAATATGAAAGGAACAATGAAACAATTCTCAGCAAAATTAAACCAAGGGCATCTTTATAAAGGTTCTAACATTCATTAAATTATTCATTAAATGATCTTTTGTGCAATTTAATAAGATTCTTTGTATTCTGTGGCAGCAGTAAAACATATCTTGTGCTCACCTAAGAATGGAAAATTTATATTGGTTTTTAATCATCTCACGCCCAAAGTGAACTGGAGTACTGATTATATTACATCAGAAGTGAATTATTTTTTAGAAAGGTGAATTTTTTAATCAACTTTATTTCATTAAGAAGACCACATTTAGTATGTTACCATCTGCTGCTCTTTTATAAAAGGAAGTACACTGTGCTATTTCAGTGCTACTACCAAAACAATTAAAATGGAGAGGGAAATGAGAAGAAAAGGCTGACATGAATGGAGCTACATTTGCCTAGATTTTATTTCCTAAGTCTTCTTTTATACTTTCTAAGTTTATTAGAAGAATGAACTAATCACAAGTTTCCTTTTCTATAAAATGGGGATAATGGCACGCATCTCACTGAGCTACTGCGGGGGTTAAATGGGATAATATATGTAATGCTTGGCACACACTAATTACTCGATGCTTAGAAGCTATTAATAATAAAAGTAGTAACATAAAAGTAATAGTAGATAACATGAATGTATTGAAATCAACTCCGTGGGTTTTATTTATGATTAAACATATTTTTCAGGAAATTTCAAAGTATTTTCTTCCACACTGGAATCCGAGGAAACACTATTTTGCTTAATAGTAATAAGAGGAATTACTTATAGAGTATTTATTATATGTCAGGCACTGCTATAGGCACTTTAAATATATTAATACATTCAATCTTCACAGCACCCTGTGAGGAAGATTAATTTTTACTTCTATTTATAGATGCGGAAACTGAGGTACCCAGAGGTTCAGTAATTTGCCCAAGTTCATATGGACAATAAATGGCTGAACCAGGGTCTGCACCCACGCAGTGTGGCTCCAGAGAGTCCACATTCTTGCTTGCTGTGCTAAGTTTCCTCTCTGTAGTCACATGGCGCAGCACTATCCGGACACTATTAAATTATTACAATAACTAGGCTGGAAGATGATCATCTCTTTATCCTCCCAACTACATATTTCATCACCATTTTTGCTGCTATAATGAATTTGCTTTTGTGGCAAAATTTAGTTCCCCGATCTATATTAATATGTTAAAATGTCTACCTCAGACTTAGTTAAAAAAAATTAATAGTTATTTCTTTGTTAGATTTGTCTATGAATTTTTATACATATACCATACACAGCATTAAAACATCCTCTGAATAAAAGGTAACAACTTTCAGGACAAGACAAATATAGACAGCAGGGACTATGGAACCAAAGAGCAGTAAATAATATTTAATAGATCTATCTACCTTGTGTCAGTTAAGGAGTCAATAAACACCTTTTTAATAAGAAAACTTTTCTTTGAAGGATAGCATATTGCCCATGAAGCCAGCTAAACATTTAATAAGTTTAAAACAGCTTTACCATTCTTTAGGGAATGCTGTATTTCTAAGAATGGCAGGTACATGTGTGCTGACAGATACTAGCAAATGGTAATCACAATCCCATTCCACTTAATAATGGGATGTTACAAACCCAGTGGAATGTTGGCAGAGTACTCAAGCATTCTTCTAAGCGTGAATTCCCAAGTTGTGAAATGATGTTAATTAGCATAACACATGCTGTTATTCTTGTTCTAAGTTCCTGTTCATGACTGCTACAATGGTACTGATGATTGGCATCTTTTAGGAGAGCAGACATGAGGATTATAAATCCCAGGGACTTTTGATGGTATTTACCCCTGGGGTCCACACCATGCTTAGTGGCAGTGTTTTAGAGGGAAAGGTCACTAACTGAAGAGTCACAAGGGAAGGATTAACAGATCTACCAGTAGCTGGTTTGGATAAATCACTGTAAATCTAGCCCTTGGTCTCTTAATGAGAACATTAATTTTTACTATTTTATGGAGTGCTTACTAGGAAATAATTTCACATCTGTGAAAATTCTTTAGAAAATAAATATGTCTTGTAAACAACAAAAACCTACAAAATCAGCTGAGGTATAAGATCACAGAGCCTGTAACAGGAACCCATTTTATGTCTTTGAATTGCAACCATCTTGTCCCATTTCTTAGCTATTCCTCAACTAACCTGTAAGCTTCTTGGTTACGGTCAGAACTACATTTTCTACAGCTTAAGGCCATCAAACTTAGGATAAGGAAATTTATCTGTTTATTTTTCTTGATGGCATACAAGTACTTGCCTCAATCTCCTCCAACTTTATAACATTTCTGCCTTTTCTCTCACTCTGATCATTTACCTTTATACTTAAGATATGACAGTACTTGCTTAAATCTTAGCTTTAGTCAGGAAAACTTCTTGGTCTCTTCCACCCCAACTCTTCCTCAAGTCAAACCACATGTAAAACATGTTTCTTTTGCTTTTCCTCTTTCTGTCATGGCATACCTCTTCAGTCTTTTTAAAAACGTAGCACAAAAGTCCATCTTGTAAAAGAAGTCCTCCCTAATTTACCCAGATGCATCTCTTATGCCATATTATTTCACTGTGCCCCCTGATATACTACACACACAGACACACAAAGACATAGACACAGACATACACACACACACACACACACACACACACAAACTTACTTTATTTATTTCTCATATAATCATACATGGATACAATGGTTTTCTTTGGACATCTAAACACAATATCTCTTCAACTTTCCTTACTCCAAATAAACTTGCAAATAGAAAGCTCTAAGTCACAAGCTGTTATATGAAAGAACCCAGAAGTGGGAGGAAAGAAGAGAGAGAAGAAAGGGAGTGAGGATAGATGTTAAATGAGCTCTTTGATTAGATACATATAACAGGTGAAGAAGCCATGTAATAGGTAAAACCTCCTTGAACTCAATGCTTTGCTTTTTAAATCAGCGTCTGAGCCCCTCTTATCACCAGGGAACAGTCTCTAGCACATATCAATTTACATACCCTACATTACCACAATAGCAACATCAGCTTATGTGCTTTAGTGCCTTACAATTTACAAAGGTTTTCTCAGATACTATCCCATACACTGATATTATTATGAGAACAAAACAATGGGAATACTACCCTATTTGAGAAAAACAAGCAACTATCACATGTATCTATTTAACTGAAAACTGGGCTGTTTCCCAACAAACTTTGGAGAGGAATCCATTGATTTTAGGGTATCAGGCATCTGGTTAGTTGTGAGTTATGAGTTATATGAAGATGATAAAAAGAAGAATCTGTATAACAGTACATCAACTTGAGAAATGGTATCATCATTCAGTTATGTTCTCACGAGAACTAACAAAGCTGAGTTTCAGACTGGTGGAAAAGGTAATTTCAAAATTATGCTGGAAAAGAGCTAATATGACATAGCTCCAGGTCACTAGGATTCAAATTAAATATGAACAGTGATTGAGAATTGCCAAGCCCCTGTTGTGAGACAAAGTAAGAAGAAACACACTTTTAAAATTTGCAGGGAGATGTATACATTTTAAATAAGCCTCAGCCAAGCTTCCATTTCTATAAGGACAGATGCCCTGTACAAAATAAATCATGTTCTCAGTGGAATCTGAATGGCAAGTGGACAAATAAAATTAGGGGAACATCAACACATACAGGTACTGATGAAGACATACAATCTTCCACATGTAGAAGTTAAAGGTAATTTCTCCATTTAAGAGGGAGAAACAAATGTGACACATTTTTTTTCACAGAAAATATAGCGTGTATAAGATTTATTAAACTTAAAATGTGTTAACATAGTCATAGGGAACTCAATTCAAGGGAGAATGCCCTGATGTTCCTGTTGAAAATCCTCTTAAACTACTGGAAGCTAACATTTTTTGTTGTAAAATAAAAAAATACTATGATGTCCAAGATGCTCATGTTACTTCAAGGTATATGCTCATATGACCCTTTCTTGGGTCATGATTTTATCAGGAGCTCCCTCAGTGTCTGGGGGTTAAATCTATGTTCTCTCAATATACCAAGCTGGTACTTGGACCTTTTTGAACTTTATTCTTAAGGAAGATCCAAGAATGCTTATCTGACGCTTGTGGGGTTTTTGTTTTTTTGTTTTTAAAATAAATATTAGTAATCAGAGTGGAATAGAGAAAATAATAACAACATCTGGCAGTGTTCCCAAGAAAAATGAATCAAATGGAGCGAGACAGAAACCATGCATAACCTTAAATACAAAAAAATAAACCCTGGATTTATTTTGAATATGAAAAGCACGGAGAGAGAGAAGAGCAGGACGCAGGAATGTACATGATGTGAGTAGTGAAAGGGGATAGCCATTCCAAAAAAGACATTTTTCAGAGAATAAATGTCATAAAGTATAAGATATATTTTCCTGCATGAAGCATTTCATGGAGAAAGTATAGACTAAAGATTAAAAAAACACATGTAAGAATAACAGTTTAGTAATAGAAAGGATGGGTCTTACAAGTCTCAAAGAAGAAAGTAAAAGGAAAAATAACATAACAAACACAGACCTGGTTGGAATAGGAGTGGAGGATAGAACTATCTAGCATTACCTAAGCAATAATAGCATAATAGAAACAAAAGCTAATGGAGTAATCAGAAATGAGTATAGCACTTGTGTGTATTTACAATAGCAGACAGAATTAATCAGAGTTGAAAGGAAAAATGGAGATTCATCGACATGCAGACGGGAGGTAAAACCATGGAAACAGGAGTAACAACCCAGGGAGAAGGAGTAAAGAGAAAAGAGGTCACCAAATGAAGCAATTCAGCAG
>NW_006794161.1:3676220-3719681 GCF_000442215.2 Lipotes vexillifer | reverse complement strand
TCAGCAGGAGCTGAACATTTAAGAATGACTGTAAATCCAATCATCTATCAAAATTCTGCTCAAATTCCAGGTCTATCATCCAGCCTTCCCTGACATTCCTGTTTACAGATGGTTGTCTTTTATTTTCCCCTTGTGTGATGGATGCTTTCTCACACCTTTACTAAACTTTCCTCATTATTTTAAAGCTTAACATAGTATCTTCTCAACAATACTACTCTTTGAAGAATGGGTTCAGGTGTTGCATTTATTTGCATTTTTCAAGGTTCATAACTCAATTCTACCAGCAAAGTGGCTATCCAATAAATATTTGTCATATGGATGAATGGTCCAAACTTCTTTGCAGGTAGATAATCTACCTTAAAGGAAGAAAAATGATTTATGATATATAAGAACTGAGTACTAAAATCAGAGGGAAAGGGTCACTTTTCTGTAGCTTCAAAGCACTGGCACACTGAGTAAAACAGCCTCAAAGGAAAGATTTCGGTTAAGCAAGTAAGTATGAAGGCAAAGAGAAAGGATAAAAGTTAGAATAAGTTGAAAAAATAATGTGGGAGAAGAGAGATAAAACTTTTAAAAATGAAAGAAATATCATGAAACCAATATAAAATGACAAGATTTAGTTTTATGGGTGAGAACACTAATATAATATGCATGATTTATCACTTATTAGTAAGAAGTTCAAGAACAAATAAAATCAATAAAATTTCAAATTGATTTTGTATTGCTAACTTGAAGTGGTGTCTTGGTAATAGTGGTTCTAAATCTATTTGGGTTCCTTACATAGATTTGGTATTAAAACACCAAATAATGTTTGCCCGCTTGTTTTTCTGAAGGCAACTTTTCAAGCTAAAATTGTTCTCACAAAGAGCACATAAAACCTTGAGCTCTTGGAAATATAATTCCTTTAAGAGATGGGTTTTTAATAGTAACACGGAAAGGCCCTTACCTATAACTGTGTGGTCCCACTGAGCATATAAAGACACTGTGAGAGGCTTGGTGGTTAGGCCATAATCATGCATTGGATTATATCATAAATGTTCATTTTTTATCCTAACTAGCTTAAAAAAAGTTTGCTTTTTTATAGTCATCAGCTTTGGAAAGGATTGCTTGGTGAAACATAGCACTTAGAAAACCTTAAAATTACATGTATCAACAGGGAAATCAGATCATCTTACCTAAGCAACTGAAATCAAGCCTCCCTTAATTTTTTTTTTTTAAATTTTCAACTGTAATCCATAGTTAATGTTCAATTATCTGGCTTAGGATTGATGATCTGGATCTGTTTCTCCCACTTCTGAAAGAACTTGTTTGTAATAATCAGATCAGTGTTTCACCTTTCTGTTTTGTTTTCTGTGTTGGTCAACAGATCTAACCACTGAGGGACACATAATGCCATGCCTCAAAGTGTAATTGACAGAAACCCACATTTAGCTCTTAGAGAAACTGTTCCAACATTATGTGGACTGTAGTGAACATTTTTAGAAATTGTGAAGGCATAAAAAACAGCAGAAGCTTGTTTTTTTATAATGGAAGAAGACAGAATATAAATCAATATTCATTTAAAGATATCTTTCAGAGAGCTGATTTCACTCTGTTAATTTAAGAACATAAATCACATGACATTAAAATTCTTTGATCATAAAATTATACTGATTGGTCTATTTACAGATATGATGGCCAAGGGAAAATATTGAGAATATATGAAAAAAATTCCTTTTTATTTATTTTAAATACAAAATTTTAAAGTAAAATATTTGTAATGAGTTTCCCTTAGTATATTTTTAGGGCTTAAAGTCTCTAGCTAAAGTATCTAATAGTATTACAAGATGGGCATAACATGGAGATCTTAAACGCAGGTGGCTTAATTCAAGCCTCAATTTCTCTATACTCATATTGGATAAAGCCCTTAAAATCTTTTGACTACAGCATCATTATCTAAAAAAATTGATGTTAAAAATCTCTACCTACCTTACAGAGTGTTGGTAGATGCAACAGAAAGAATGTATGGAAAAATAGTCTCAAGCTTTAAAGCACTGCTATCATTTGGTATCAAAAGTCATATTTAGACATGTGGTCCCAGACAAGACAGTATATACTCACTTTTCTCTGTTCTCCCCTCCAAATATCCTGGAAATAATTAAAGAGATAATCATAAAAAAACTGGAAATGTGGAAAGAAAAAGGTAGATTGGTAGAAAGGTTAGGTAACTCAGGATTTGAAGGATGATACCACAGTGAGTTCCAAGGGTTTCCCTTTTACTTCTTACATATCTTAGACTGGGGTCAGGCCATAAACCAGAAATACCAGTAGGTACATACAAACAAAGAAGCAAGCAAACAAATGAGAAAAACCTACTCTCTCTTGCCTAAGGATCGGGAAAAGGAAAGCCCAGCAGGGACGTGAGGGCAGCCTTATTTCCAATATCTACCCACAGCCAAGTGGTGAGGCCCTTTGTGGCATCATTGAACCCAGAAAGACCAATACATCCCCCATCAGGAATGGTGGCCTAATACACTTGCAGTGATAACATCAGTGGATCCCAAGTAGGTTATCCATCCCCTGCCCTACACCTGCCATTACCAGGTGGGCAGGGAATACAGACAAGGGGTAACACTTTCTATCCCACACATCCAGAATTCCACATCCTTACAAGTGACAATAGGCAACTCAGCGAAGAGCCTTTCACACCTTGCAGATGGCACCAGCAGGGATCAGTCAGGAACTCTCAAGTAGGAACCAAGCTGATTAAAATACCATAGCAATTTCTGGAGAGGGTGTGGAGAAAAGGGAACCCTCTTGCACTGTTGGTGAGAATGTAAATTGATACAGCCACTATGGAGAACAGTACAGAGGTTCCTTAAAAAACTAAAAATAGAACTACCATACAACCCAGCAATCCCACTACTGGGCATATACCCTGAGAAAACCATAATTCAAAAAGAGTCATGTACCAAAATGTTCATTGCAGCTCTATTTACAATAGCCAGGACATGGAAGCAACCTAAGTGCCCATCCACAGATGAATTGATAAAGAAGATGTGGCACATATATACAATGGAATATTACTCAGCCACGAAAATGAATGAAACTGAGTTATTTGTAGTGAGGTGGATGGACCTAGAGACTGTCATAGAGAGTGAAGTAAGTCAGAAAGAAAAACAAATACTGTATGCTAACACATATATATGGAATGTTAAAAAAAAAAAAAATGGTCAGAAGAACCTAGGGGCAAGACGGGAATAAAGATGCAGACCTACTAGAGAATGGACTTGAGGATATGGGGAGGGGGAAGGGTAAGCTGGGACAAAGTGAGAGAGTAGCATGGACATATATATACTACCAAAGTAAAACAGATAGCTAGTGGGAAGTAGCCACATAGCACAGGGAGATCAGCTTGGTGCTTTGTGACCACCTAGAGGGCTGGAATAGGGAGGGTGGGAGGGAGGGAGATGAAAGAGGGAAGAGATATGGGGACATATGTATATGTATAACTGATTCACTTTGTTATAAAGCAGAAACTAACACACCATTGTAAAGCAATGATACTCCAATAAAGATGTTAAACAAAACAAAACAAAACAAAACAAAATAAATAAATAAATAAAATAAAATAGCACCACAAGGTCTCTGAAAATTATCTTGCATTTGCAACCACAGCCTACAAAATGGGCCAGTATCTACACATCAAATTTAAACCAGGACACTTCTTACTAAAATAAAATATTTTATTTTAAGTGTCTATTTTTAAAAGTCCATATAAAGTCTGTTCAGGGTAAAGTCAAATAAAATTAATCGTACCAATAAGCAGGAAAATCACAAACTGGATAAGAAGAGACAAGCAACTGATTCTAATAAAAAGTTGAATCAATTATTGGAATTATCTGTCAAAGATTTTAAAATATCCATCATAAAATTGCTTCAACAAGAAATTGTCAATTCCCCTGAAACAAATGAAATTTTTTTTTAAATTTTAGGAAATAAATGGAAATTATATAAAAAAAGAACCAAATGTAAGCCATAGAGTGGGGTAAAAAACAACACAAAACAATAGAAATTAAAATCTGAGACTTCCCTGACAGTCCAGTGATTAAGACTCCATGCTTCCAATGCAGGGGGCACAGGTTTGATCCCTGGTCGGGAAAGTAAACTTCCACATGTCATGTGGTGTGGCCAAAAAAAAAAAAAAACATATTAAGAAATTAAAACCTCACCGAGGGGATTCAGTAGCAGAGTGAATTTAACAGAGGATAGAATAGTGAAATTGAAGACAGAGCAACAGAATTTACTCAATATGAACAAAAATACTAAAAATGACAAGAACAGTGCCATAGGGACTTGTAGAACAGTAACAAAGACACTACTGACATTTCTATCATCAAAGTTCCAGAAGCAGAGGATAAAAAGATCAGGGAATTTAAAAAAATATTTTAAAAATTTATGTCAAAGGATTTCCCGAACATGGCAAAATACATAAACCTATAGATTCACGAATCTGCTTAAACCAATAAGTAACAGAAAGCCACACCAAGACACATCATAACTTCTGAAAATGAAAGATAAAAAAGTCTTAAAAACAGCTAAGAAAAGTGCCATAGTATCTAGAGGGGAACACAAATTCAAATGACAGTAGATTTCTCATCTGAAACTATGGGGGCCATAAGGAAGTGGCACACATTTCATATTCTGTATGAATGAAGGGTAATAAAGATATTTTTCAGATTAAAGAAAAAAGAAACCTAATTTGTCATTAGCAGACATACCCTTAAAGAATGGCTAAGTAAGTGAAATCAGGAGAAAGCTCAGAACTTCAAGAAGAAAAGATCAATGGAATGGATAAACATAGGGAAAAATATGATACATTATTCTCTTAAAGAGTTTCTTAAATTGTATTTGATAGTTAAAACAAAAATAATAGCAACATTTTATGTAGTATTCAATGTATGTAGATGAAATGCTAATACAAATATATTTAAAAAGTGGAGAGGCTAAAGGGACATAATTAGAAATAAGATTTCTATACTTTACTCATAGTAGTAACATGTCAATACTATTAGACTGTAATAAGTTACACATTATTGTAACATTCAATCCAACCACTATGAAAGATACACTATAAGTAAATCAGTATAGAATCTTGAAGTTCAAGTAACTCATAGGAAGACTAAAAAAGAGAAAAATATTCAGGTATCCCATAGGGAGACTAGGAAAGAGTAAAAGAACAAGAACTACATAAAACAAATAGTAAAATGGCAGATTTAATCCCGAAAATATCAGTAATCAGTTAAAATGTAAATGTTCTAAATATACCAATTAAAAGACACAGGATGGATTTTAAAAGATTGACCCAACTATATGCTACCTAAAATCAAACAGAATTTAAAAGCAGCAAGCGAAAAACATCTTTACATACAAGTGAATCTCCATAAGACTATATGTGTATTTCTCAGTAGAAACTTTGCAAGGAAAAAGAAAATGGGATGATATATTCAAAGTACTGAATGAAAAAAGTGCCAACCAGGAATACTTTACCTGACAAAGTTGTCCTTCAGAAATGAAGGCAAGATAAAGACTTTCCCAACCAAACAAAAGCTGAGGGAGTAAATCACTGATACACCTAAAAGAAATGCTGAAAGGAGTTCTTCAAGCTGAAATTTAAGGATGCCAATTCGTAACATGAAAACAAATGAAAGTATACTGTACAACACACTGGTAAAGGTAAGTATATAGTTAAATTCAGAATAGTCTAATACTATAATATGATGCTGAGTTAACCACTTAATTATAATATAAAGTAAAAGGACAAAAGCATTAAAAATAACTCTAACTACAATAATTTGTTAATGGATACACTACAAAAAAAGATAAGTTGTGAGATCAAAAACATAAAATGTGGGGGAGGAGTAAAAGTATAGAGGCTTTTTCTGTTTGTTTGTTTGTTTTGTTTTGTGTTACGCGGGCCTCTCACTGCCGTGGCCTCTCCCGGTGCGGAGCACAGGCTCCGGACGCGCAGGCTCAGCGGCCATGGCTCACAGGCCCAGCCGCTCCGTGGCAAGTGGGATCTTCCCAGACCAGGGCACAAACCCACGTCCCCTCCACTGGCAGGCAGATGCTCAACCACTGTGCCACCAGGGAAGCCCTAGAGTTTTTGTATTGATTGAAGTTATGCTGTCATCAGATTAAAATAGACTTACATCTATAAAATATTTCATGTAACCCTCATGGTAACCATGAAGCAAAAACCTATAGGAGACACATGAAAGATTAAAAAAAATGAATCAAAGCGTACCTCGACTGAACATCATCAGTTCATAATGGAAGACAGCAAGAGAGGGAGAAAGAAACAATGGAAATACAAAATGGTCAGAAAACAATAAGATGGCATGAGTTAAGTCTTTACCTACCAATAATTACTTTAAATGTAAATAGATTAAATTCTCTAATCAAAAGATATAGAGTGCCTGAATGGATAAAAAAACAAGACCCAACTATATGTTGCCTAAAAGACACTCAATTCAGCTTTAAGGACACATGGGCTCAAGGTGAATGGATGGGAAAAGCTATTCCATCCAAGGGAAAACCAAAAGAGAGCAGGGGCAGCTACACTTACACCAGACGAAATAGACTTTAATTTAAAAAGTTTAACAAGAGACAAAGAAGGTCATTATATAATGATAAAGAGGTCAGTTAATCAAGAGGATATACAACTGCATAAATATACAGGCATTCAATATTGGAGAACCTAAATATATTAAGCAAATGCAGGTCTGAAGTGGGAAATAGACAATAATACAGTAATGGTAGGGGACTTCAATACCCCACTCTCAAGAAGGGACAGATCATACAGATAGAATATTAATAACAAAACATTTGACTTCAACTATACCTTAGAATCAATGGACTTAGATATGCAGAACATTTCATCTAACAGCAGCAGAATACACATTTTTCTCACATGTACATGGAACATTCTCTAGAATAGATCATTATGTTAGGTCACAAAATAAGTCTTAGATCGTGTAAGAATACTGAAATAATACCAATTATCTTTTCTGACCACAATGTAATAAAACTAGAAACCAGTAAGAGGAGAAAAACTGAAAAATTCATGGATCAGTGAAAATTAAACAACACACTCCTGACAAACCAATGGGTCAAAGAAGAAATCAAAAAGAAATCTTGAGTGAAAATGACTATACTACCCAAAGCAATCTACAGATTCAATGCAATCCCTATCAAACTACCAATGGCATTTTTCATAGAACTGGAACAAAAAATTTCACAATTTGTATGGAAACACAAAAGACCCCAAATAGCCAAAGCAATCTTGAGAACGAAAAATGGAGCTGGAGGAATCAGGCTCCCTGACTTCAGGCTATATTACAAAGCTACAGTCATCAAGACAGTATGGTACTGGCACAATAACAGAAATATAGATCAATGGAACAGGACAGAAAGCCCAGAGAAAAATCCACACACATATGGTCACCTTATATTTGATAAAGGAAGCAAGAATATACAGTGGAGAAAAGACAGCCTCTTCAATAAGTGGTGCTGGGAAAACTGGACAGCTACATGTAAGAGAATGAAATTAGAACACTTCCTAACAACATACACAAAAATAAACTCAAAATGGATTCAAGACCTAAATGTAAGGCCAGACACTATAAAACTCTCAGAAGCAAACATAGGCAGAACACTCTATGACATAAATCACAGCAATATACTTTTTGACCCACTTCCTAGAGAAATAGAAATAAAACCAAAAATAAACAAATGGGACCTAATGAAACTTAAAAGCTTTTTTTCACAGCAAAGGAAACCATAAACAAGATGAAAAGACAACCCTCAGAATGGGAGAAAATATTTGCAAATGAAGCAACTGACAAAGGATTAATCTCCAAAATATATAAGCAGCTCATGCAGCTCAATGTTAAAAAAGCAAACAACCCAATCCCCAAATAGGCAGAAGAACTAAACAGACATTTTTCCAAAGAAGATATACAGATTGCCAACAAACACATGAAAGGATGCTCAACATCACTAATCATTAGAGAAATGCAAATCAGACTATATTACAAATATAAAACTCAACACTACAATGAGGTATCACCTTACTCCAGTTAGAATGGCCATCATCAAAAAATCTACAAACAATAAATTCTGGAGAGGGTGTGGAGAAAAGGGAACCCTCTTGCACTGTTGGTTGGAATGTAAATTGATACAGCCACTATGGAGAACAATACAGAGGTTCCTTAAAAAACTAAAAGTAGAACTACCCTATGACCCAGCAATCCCAGTACTGGGCATATACGCTGAGAAAACCATAATTCAAAGAGAGTCATGCACCACATTGTTCACTGCAGCACTACTTACAACAGCAAGGACATGGAAGCAACCTAAGTGTCCATCCACAGATGAATGGATAAAGAAGATGTGGCACGTATATACAAAGGAATATTACTCAGCCACAAAAAGAATCGAAATTGACTTATTTGTAATGAGGTGGATGGACCTAGAGACTGTCATACAGAGTGAAGTAAGTCAGAAAGAGAAAAACAAATACCGTATGCTAACGCATATAAATGGAATAAAAAAAAAGTGGTCCTCATGAACCTAGGGGCAGGACAGGAATAAAGACACAGATGTAGAGAATGGACTTGAGGCCACAAGGAGGGGGAAGGGTAAGCTGGGATGAAGTGAGAGAGCAGCATGGAAATATGTACACTACCAAATGTAAAATATATAGCTAGTGGGAAGCAGCTGCATTGCATGGGGAGATCAGCTTGGTGCTTTGTGACCACCTAGAGGGGTGGGATAGGGAGGGTGGGAGGGAGAAACAGAGGGAGGGGATATGGGGATATATGTATACATATAGCTGATTCATTTTCTTATACAGGAGGAACTAACACAACATTGTAAAGCAATTATACTCCAATAAAGATGTTAAAAAAACAAATCTTGAAACAACTGAAAATAGAAACACAAAATACCAAAACTTATGGGATGCAGCAAAAGAAATACTAAGAGGGAAATTTATAGTAATCAAAACCTATATTAAGAAGAATGAAATCCCAAGTAAGCAACCTAATTTTACATCTCAAGGAAGCAGAAATGTAAGAACAAACTAAGTCCAAAGTTAACAGAAGTAAAGAAAATACACAGATGAGAAATAAATGAAATAAGAGACTAGAAAAATAAGAGAAACATCAAGAAAACTAAGAATAGGTTTTATGAAATGATACATAAAATTGATAAACCTTTAGCTAGACTACGAAAGAAAAGCAAATACTCAAAATCAGAACTGAAAGAGAAGATATTACAACTGATACTACAGAGATCAAAAAATTTCAGGAAAGACTACTACAAACAATTATATACCATAGATTGGATAACCTAGAAGAAATGAGTAAGTTCCTAGAAACATACAATTTATCAAGACTTAATTATAAATAAATAGATCTGAACAGACAAATAACAAGGAGATTGAATGAGTAATCAAAAACCTCCCAACAAAGTAAAGCTCAAGACCAGATAGCTTCATGAGTGAATTCTACCGAACATTTAAAGAAGAATTAATACCAATTATCCTCAAACTTCTCCAAAATACTGAAGATGAGCAAACACTTCCAAACTCAATTTATGAGACCCGCATTACCCTGATCCCAAAGCCAGTTAAGGACACTGGAAAAAAAATTACAAGACAAAAAAAAAAAAAAAAAAGAAAATTACAGGTCAATATTCCTAATAACGATAGATGGAAAAATTCTCAACAAAATACTAGCAAACTGAATTCAACAGCATATTAAAAGGATCATACACCGTGATCAAGTGGGATTTATTACTGGGATGCAAGGACGGTTCAACATACATAAATCAATAAATATGATATAGTACATTAATAGAATGAAAAATAAAAACTATATGATTATCTCAATCAATGCACAAAAATAATGTGACAAAATTCAACATCCCTTCATGATAAAAAGCTTCAACAAACTGGGCATAGAAGGAACATACTTCAATACAAAAAAACATTTTTGACAAGCTCACAGCTAACATCATACTCAAGGGTGAAGGTTAAAAGTTTTTCCTCTAAGATCAGGAACAATACATAGGCACCCATTCTCACCATTTCATTTAACATAGTACTCTAAGTCCTAGACACAGCAGTTAGGCAAGAAAAAGAAATAAATGGCATATAAATCAGAAAGAAAGTAGTAAAATGGTCTGTGTTTGCAAATGATATAATCTTATATATAGAAAATCCTAGACTCCACCAAAAACTTGTTAGAACCAGTCAAAGAATTCAATAAATTTGTAGGATAGAAAAATAACAAATAAAAATTAGTTTCATTTCTGTGCAACAAAAAACTATATGAAAAACAAAAAAATCCCATTTACAATAGCATCAAAAAAATATTAAGGAATAAATTTAAGGAGGTAAAAGATGTGTACAATTGAAACTATAAGACATTGATGAAAGACATTGAAGAGGCACATATAAATCGAAAAATATCTCATCTTGATGGATTTGATGAATTAGTATTGTTAAAATGTCCAGTTACGTAAAACCATCTATAGATTCAATGCAATCTCTAATAAAGTTCCAATGGAATTTTTCACAGAATAGAAAAAAACAACTGTAAAATTTCTATGGAAGCACAAAAGATACCAAATAGTCAAAGAAATCCAGAGGAGGGAAAAACAAAGGTGGAGGCATCACACTTCCTCTTGACTTCAAACTATATTGCAAAGCTAAAGTAATCAAAACAGTACGGTACTGGCATAAAAACAGACACATTGACAAATGGAATAGAATCAACAGCCCAGAAATAGGACTTCCCTGGTGATGCAGTGGTTAAGAATCCACCTGCCAATGCAGGGAACACGGGTTTGAGCCCTGGTCTGGGAAGATCCCACATGCCATGGAGCAACTTAGCCCATGTGCCACAACTACTGAGCCTGTGCTCTAGAGCCCACGAGCCACAACTACTGAGCCTGTGCTCTAGAGCCCACGAGCCACAACTACTGAGCCCACATGCCAGAACTACTGATGCTCACAGCCTAGAGCATGTGCTCCACAAGAAGAGAAGCCACCACAATGAGAAGCCCGCACCACAACGAAGAGAAGCCCCCGCTCACTGCAACTAGAGAGAGATCATGCATGGCAGTGAAGACCCAATGCAGCCAAAAATTGATTGATTAATTAATTTTAAAAAGGAGCCCAGAAGTAAACCTTTTCATTTACGGTCAAATAGTACTTGATAAAGGAGCTAAGAATACTCAATGGGGAAAGGACAGTCTCTTCAACAATTCATGTTGGGAAAACTGGATATTCACATTCAAAAAATGAAATTGGACCTCTATCTTACACCACTCACAAAAATTAACTTGAAACATCTTAAAGACTCAAATCTAAGACGTGAAGCCATAAAAATCCTAGAAGAAAACACATGGACAAAGTTCTTTGACACTGATCTCAGCAATACTTTTTGGAAATGACAATAAAAGAACAAGCAACAAAAGCAAAACTAAACAAGTGGGAAAACATCTGCACTGAAAAAAATCAGCGTAATAAAAATGCAATCTATAAAATGGCAGAAAACATTTGCAGAACATTTACCTGGAAAGGGATTAATATCTAAAATATATAAGGGACTTGTACAACTAGCAAAAAAAAAAAAATCTAATTTAAAAATGGGCAAAGGACCTGAACAGACATATTTCCAAAGAAGACACATACATGACTAACAGGTACATGAAAAGGTTCTCAACATCATTAATCATCAGGGAAATGCAAATCAGAACCACAAGGAAATATCATCTCACATCTGTCAGAATGGCTACTATCAAAAAGACAAGAGATCTTCAAAAGGAAACCCTTGTGCACTACTGGTAAATTGGTGCAGCCACTATGGAGGTTCCTCAAAAAATTAAAAATAGAACTACTACATGATCCTGAACTCCCACTTCTGCATATATATCTGAAGGAAATTAAATTATAACCTCAAAGAGATATCTGAATTCCCATGTTCACCACAACTTTATTCACAATAGCCAAGATATGGAAACAACCTAAGTATCCATTGATCAATGAATGGATAAAGAAAATAAGATATAAATAAATGGTATATTATTAAGACATAGAAAAGAAGGAAATCCTGCCATTTGCGACAACATGCACAGACCTTGAGGGCACTATGCTAAGTGAAATAAGTCAGAGAAAGACAATTACTATATGATCTCACTTATATGTGAAATCCTAAAAACCTGAAGTCATAGAAACAGCAGGATGGTTGTTGCCAGGGGCTGGGGAATGGGGGATAATCAGTTGATAGTGGTCAAAAGAAAGAAACTTACAGTTATAAGATGAGTAAGTTCTGAGGATCTAATGTACAGCATAGTGACTACAGTTAATAGCACTGTATCATATACTTGAAAGTTGCTAAGAGAGTATATCTTCAATGTTCTCACCACAGAGACACAAAAAGGTAACCATGTGAGTTGATGGATGTATTAACTAAATTGTGTTAATCATTTCACAATATATATGTGTATCAAATCATCATACCTCATGCCTTAAACTGACACAATTTCATTTGTCAGCTATACCCCAATGAAGGTGGAAACATTTTTTAATGTTTTAAAATTTCCTATTATGGAGATTATTTTTCTTTTTATTGATATATAATTAAAGTTTTCTGTAATATAGGAATGTCATCTTTAAATTTTGTAAAGACCTACTCTATGGACTACTATGTATTCAATGTTCATAAAGTACTATGTATGCTTGAGAAGGGTATTCTCCATTCGTTAAAACTTTTAGATCAAGAATACCTTTTCTGTTATTCAAATCTTTCTTCTTATTTTTCTGTGTTTAATATATTGAGTAGTAAGAGAGGTGCACTCAATCATACACTCTAATAGTGAATTCTTCAAATTCTTTTTTTCAGATTTGTCATTTTTTCCCCCTCTCTGTATAACTTGAAGCTATACATACAAGCATGCATACAAGTTCAGAATTGTTATCTCTTCCTGATTAACTAAACTCCTTTCTCTTTCTCTCCTTCTCTCTTCCTAGAAAAGAATAAACTAGGGAGCATCATTCTCCCTAATATTAAGGCTTACCACAGACCTACAGGAATCAAGAGAGTGTGTTACTGGCACAGAGATAGACCCATAGACCAGTGGAACCCACTGATTTATGACAAAGTTGCATTCACAATCCAATGGAGAGAGGATAGCCTGTTATACAAATGGTGCTAGAGTAACTGGATATTCACAGGGAAAAAACTGAACCTTAACCTAAACCTTACACCTTATAAAAAATTAAGTAAACATAGACCACAGGCTTAAATGTAAAACTATACAATTTAGGAAAAAAACATGAGAAACTCTTTGGCATCTAGGGCTAGGTGAAGAGTCCTTACACTTGTTATCAGAAACATGGTTCATAAAAGGAAAATGTGATAAATTAGACTTTATTGAAATTAAAAACATTTTCTCTGCAAAAAACCCTGTGAAGAGGATGGAAAGACCAATTACAGACTGGGAGATAATGTTTGTAAAGAACATATATGATAGAGGGACTTCTATCTAGAACACATAAAGAATTCTCAAAACTGAATTAAAAAAAGAGTCTAATTAAAAATTGGTCAAAAGACATGACCAGACTTACTCTGAGAAGGACATATAAATGACAAATAATCACATGAAAATATGTTCAATATCATTAGCCATTAGGGAAATACAAATTAAAACCACAATACAATATCATTACACACCTATCAAAATGGCTAAAATAAAAAATAGTCGTAACACCAAATGCTAACAAGTATGCAGAAAAACTGGATCACTCCTTCACTGCTGGTGGGGAGGTACAAAAGAAGAGTACAGGCACTCTGGAAAATAGTTTGGTAGTTTATTCTAAAACTAAAGATGCACTTTCTATAATAATCTAGCAATTGCACTCTTGGTCACTTATCCCAGAGAAATTAAACCTATGTTCATGCAAAAACCTGTATACTAGTGTCTATTGTAGTTTTATTTGTATTAGCTAAAAACTGGAAACAATCCAGGTGTCCTTCAGTGGGTAAATGCTTAGACAAACATTGGTACATAAAAAGTAGCAAACCACTGAGACACACACTTGAATGGATTTCAACGTAATTAAATTGAGTGGAAAAAGCAATCTCAAAAGTTTACACACTGTATGATTCTATTGTATAACACATTTGAAATAACCAAGTAATTGAAATGAAGAATAGATTAGTGGCTAAGGTTTGTGCAGTGGGAGGACATGTATATGGCTACAAACTGGTAGATAAGGGAGCCTCGTAGTAATGTATCTTTATTGTGTTTATAGTTATGTGGAGCTACACATGTGATATAATTGTATAGAACTACACACACACACACAAACACAAACACAAACGACCACTTGTATAACTGGTGAAGTCTGAATAAGTTCTGTTCATTGTACCAATGTCAATTTCCTGATTTTGATATTGTATTATATATATACAAGATGTTAACGTCGGGGAGGCTTCATGAAGGGTGTTTGGGACCTCCCTGTAATCCTTTTGTTATTTCCTGTGGATTTATAATGCTTTAAAAAAAGTCATCTTTGAAAAAATTTAAAGTAATTTTGCTACTGTGTAGAACAGATTCAATGATGTCAATATTATTTTTAAACTTGTGTGCATTAAAGAGTAAGGATAAGACACAACTTATTCCTAAGCATAAATGTAAGTTGAGACATCAAGAACTGAAGGAGGACAAAATTTCATAATCCTTCTGTAGGTACTCCTTTATAGCTAAAGTAAACATTAATAGGTAGAAGGGAAACAGATTAACAATTAGTGAAGGAAAGATATTCCAAATATTTAACAGCTTTAATTGTTTGGACACCAACCCATCAGAATAGAATGGGACCAATTAGAACAAATGACAGCGAGTAACAACCCAGAATCTGGTACCTGTGCACAACAGTGCAATATCCATCCTATATGATTTATTTTGGATTAATATTATTTCCTCACCAAAAGATTTATATTCCTAAAATATTGTTTTTTCTTAGTACTCTTGAGCTGAAATCATGGAAAGGGCGCTATATTATTGGATAAAGCATATCTCAAAGTGCTGCTATAGAAAATCATGACTACAGTAAGTCCCCTACATACGAACCTTCAAGTTGCAAACTTTCAAAGATGCGAACTTGCATTTGCATGTCCAATCACATAAGTTAGTTCACATGTCTGGTGCACATTGTCATGTGTTTGCGTCCTCTACAAGTGGCTGTGCTTTTGTGTACTTTACTGTATAGTACTATATAGAGTACAGTAGTACAGTATCTTTATTTCAAGCCCAGGATGTCTGGAAGCAAGCATAAAAGCAGTGGTGATGTAGCTGGTACTGCTAAGAAGTGCCAAGCAATGACGATGGAAACAAAACTGAAAATAACTGAGAGAGTGGAGCGAGGTGAAAAGATGGTAGATGTCACTCATTCTTATAACATTAAACTCCTTGCTATGCAACATGAGGAGCTTACTAATGAAGACCTGATGGAACTGGAGGCCCAAGGAAAGGACGAAGAAAGACAAGAGGAAGCAGAAGTAACTGAAGAACGAAAGAGATTCATGACACAGGAAATGGCAAGGGGTTTTTCTTTATCGGAGGAGGCACTGTTAGTTTTTGAGGCACAGGACCTGAACGTAGAACAGTACATGAAGGTTGTAGCAGCCATTCAGAATGCAATCTAGTGCTACTGTGTCATCTATGATGAGAAAAAAAGAGCTACTATCCAGACATCACTGGATCAATTTTCAAGAGGGTAGACAGAATTGAATCCAGCAAGGAACCAGAACCTGTGCCATCAACGTCAGTCGAGAGTGAAATTGCAGCTCGCCTTCCATCTCCTACTGCTGCCGATCCTTCAGCTCTACCATCTCCCATCTCCTCTCCCTCCTCCAGTCAGTAACTCTTCTTGCCTGTTCACTCGATGCCAGCCCCTGTATGCCAGCTGTTGTACTTTACTACTGTACTTTTCAAGGTACTGTACTGTAAGATTTAAAATGTTTTCTTTATGTTTTGTGTTTGTTTTTTAATGTATTAGTTCTGTGAAAAGTATTATAAACCTATCACAGTATAGTACTATATAGCCGATTGTGTTAGTTGGGTACCTAGGCTAACTTTGTTGGACTTACAAACAAATTGGTCTTACAAACGCACTCTCAGAACGGAACTCGTTCATATGTAGAGGACTTACTGTAACACAAATAATTACCAGTTAGTGAAATAAGAACTAACTGCTTCTGCTAAGCTATTTTAAATTTCCTCATTTTTTTACAAAAAACATTCAAAATATCAGTATAGAAACAAAATACACAAATTAGTTTGTTCATAATAGTTAAACATTAGGATTTCAATATTTGCATATAAATGAATCTTTTCAACTTTAAAGTTTTAGTACTTGAATAGTTAATATTTTTAGAGTCTGTTTTTTATTAATTCTTCCTAGTGAAAAAATTTCAAGACACTTTACAAATATAATCTTAGCAGTTTTATCAGATTAGAAAAACAAATATTTAAGGGATATATTAATTTGATCATATTTAATCTTGAGAAATTAGGAGCTCTAATTATCAATACAAACTTAATGAGAAAGTAGGCCAAAGTCCCTATATAAGGGAAATAAATTATGTAGTCTAGAAAAAGAATTTGAACTATGAAAATAAAAGTATGCATGTCCAAATCTTTCTGTCATTTCTGTAAAACTCACTTAAGAAATGACCTAAAAAAAAAAAAAAAAAAAGAAATGACCTGAAATTAATTAGCGTTTTCTATTATTTTAGAAAGGTAACCTCCTTATCTTGGAAAAAATCCATTTAATAAATATTATTAAACAAAGTTTATGCTATCTTTGTTCATGAGCATTTCGGACATAGCTTTTTTTTTTTAAGATAGATTAAGTAATAGTTCAAAGCTTTAGTTAATGCAAGTTGAAATGCAGTTTTCATGTAGGTAAAAAGGTTAAGATTATGTGATTTTTCTTTCCTATGGTAACATGAAACAACTCACTTACAATTCATAGATACTGAATACAGAAATGATGTCACTCAATTCATACAGCTCTAATTATAACTCTGTGAAATTTAGAGCTAGTTTAACAGAATTGAGGGGGGGGGAACCTCCAATCTATTAATATTAGGCTGGAATTAGCTAGCTGGATAAGTTTTGCCTACATGGGTTTGTTTTTTTCTACCTCTTCAGGACACCCTAGAGAAATTAAAGGCTCTTAAGGTAGGCCAACCATTCTGAATTTCTTCCCCGTTGTCTTCTATGAGACTAATTTGTTGGCTCAGAGCATACTCGAATGAAAGTAAAGAAGCAGTTATTTAGAGCCTATGGTGCAACAAACTCTGCCCTTCTTGTTTGTGAAGCTAAATGTGCACGAAATAGATATCGTTTCCATTTACAGGTAAGAAAACCGAGGCTCCCAGAGATTAAGCACCTGCCTAAAAGCCCACAGATTTGGATTTGGAATACAGTTTTCCCTGACTACAAATCCTACATAATTTCCTCTCCTGAATATAATACTGTAGTCCTACTGATTTTAGTCACTTTTCAACTCTATAAAGAGTCCTACCGGGATTGAATCACTTTTGATATTGACCCTAATTCAGTGATTCATGTGGAGTGTGTCACTACTGGGATGTTTATGATTGGAAATATCTCAGACAAACATCACAGCGCTGATTCTCAGGACTGGAGACAATATGATGGTGCTTTATATACAGTTCAACCAATCTTGCATCCACATTATTTAATAGTTAACTGTTATTTCTGTTGCATTTTGTAAAAGACTATATTGGCTTAAACAGCACTCCCCCAAATCCTAATATTAGAGTCTTGTAGTAGGTGGAGACTTTTTTCTGCCATGTAGACTGGTGCTTAAATTACAAAAATGCACAGAGCTGTGACAAATGCACAGAACACAATGACTTTACTATTTTCAACCATATTTTGAGAGAAGGAAGTATGTTTTTATGTTTAGTAGCTGTGTTATCCTTCAAACAAAAAAGCAAAATGATTGCTTTAGTGTCAACAGAATAAGTAGTTGTTTAATAAGTATTTGTACTGAGCCATCCATGGTGGCTTTTCCCTCCTTGATGCCAATGAGAAAACATTTGCTAGTTTCTTCTCTCACCCAAGAATAATTTAAATCAGTTGATACCTCCTTCCATCTCTCTTTTACTTGACTTCATCTTATTATAGGTGACTAAGTAATTACCTTCAAGTATCTATGTAAACAGAACTGAAGAAGCATACATTTACAGATCCATAGCTACATACACACACATGTACCTTCATAATAGTATGCACACATACATAACATGGAATTCAATCTTGAGGGATTAAGTATGATTATAATGATAATAAAGAATTTATGGCATGCAACCCAGTAAAGTCTTAAATGTACAATTTTAAAATTACTGCACTAAAATTTCTGCTTCCAGGTAGGATGAAGTGAGCAGGTTAAGAGAACACATAGAAAATCTAGATCAAATATAACAAATAAACAATACACAGGAATCAGAGAACTGCTAAAACAACAGATCTAAAATGGTCTAAGAATCTGAAGAGGAAAGAATCCTGGAGAGGTAAGGGAGGAATGTTGTAGATGATTTTTGTTGATTCTGGGCTGTGGAAAGAATCCAGACTTGGCCTGGGATGAAGGCCATCACTGGGGTTGAGAGAACCCAGCAGACTGTTGCAGAGTCTTGAGGGACTGACAAAGCTCTAACACATGCCAATCATTCCATGATGACATCTGTCAAATTCAGAAGATGCAAGGTCTGGAGGCAAAAAACTAAGCTAAAACCCCTGAAAAGCACCACAGATTTTTGGTAGTCTTGCATTACTGAGAAGGAAAATATTTTTTAAATATTGGTTTTCAAGACCTGCCCAGGCGCAGGCTCCACATGGAGCCTCGGACCGAGGCTCCACATTCATCCTCGGACCGAGTCCAGCCTGCTCCTATGTTGTGTATGGTCCAAGAGCTAAGAACAGTTTATATAATTTTAAATGACTGAGAAAAAAAATCAAAAGAAGAATAATATTTTAATTCATGAAACTCAAATTTCTGTGTCTATGAGCAATGTTTTATTGAAATATATCTATACCCTTTATTTATATATTGACTTTGGTCACTTTTATACAACGAGTAGTTGCGAAGAAACTGGGTGACCAAAGCCTAAAATATTTACTACCTGACCCTTTATAGAAAATATTTGCTGACCTACAATAGGCTATTAGTTGAAACTCTGGGTGGGCAAACACCCTAAGAACAAAAGCAAACCAGAGGTAGACTGGGTCTCACCAAAGCTCAACCCAACCTCATGTTGGCTCAGCTCTGATTGGATTAAGGTAATTAGCCTCCACTCTCTCTCCGTGGTGGAAGAAGGATAAATCTTTGCTAGTGAAAGATATTATCATCTTAAGCCTCTCCAATTTTTATACACATTTTATACATATTTCAGCATTCAGAAAACTACTAACTTTTTTGATCTGTGCTGACCTGTGACAGATATAAAGAAGCCTGTCTTAACTAGTAGGCTCAATAGCAATCCATTAACATCCAACATTTTAAACAAGCAGTTTTAATCTATGCTATTTAAAGAAAAATAAAACAGAAGTAACAGTATGACCAAAAAGCACTTTTCTTGGTAAGAAAACTTAAAATATGTGCCTGGAACAATAGCATTCTAACTAGATGTTAGTTTACATTCTAAAATACTCCAGTAACATATGAAACAAAATCTACTTATTTTGTAGAAAAAGAAAAATAGTAATTAACCAGTTATAAATCACTCTGAGCTATTAGACTGTATTCTAGGACTCATTTTTTAATATCACATGAATTCACAGGTACTGCTATCATATTTTAGGCATCTACCATCTACCATGCTGAGAAGACAGATGAGTACAGATATGGGAAAAACTGATAACATTGAAATGTAACAGTTACGCAAAATGTTAAACCTACATCTCTCCCAGGATTTTAAAATTTGACTTTAATAGCCTTTTATAATGAAAAGAACAACTCAAATGTACAAGACAGCTGAGAAGTTCAACAGGTACAGAATTGCAAAATCACTGAATTCATTTTAATTAGTGTATATATATATATATAAGTTTTTATATCTGTGGCATCAGTAAATCATAACTCCCAGATATAGCAGCTCAGGTCATTTTAATTTATAACCTATCATAATTTGCAACATATGTCTTATTAGTGCCAATGAAATGTAACCTAATTGTGGTCAAAAGTCTCAGGTCACAAAATAATTGTAAAAGATTCACACACATATAGCTATACTTTTATACAGAAGGCATACAGACATAGCTATGAATATAAAATTATATGTAGTGATAAAAATTAGACATTTATGCATTCAAATATGTACATATAGCCAGTAAACTGATTTTTTATTTAGCTCAGTTGTATAACCAGCTTGTGAACAGTTACCTTATAACATAGGAATGAACAATATTATCTTGATATTGTCTGAGAAAGATAGAATTACCATTAAAAAAAAAAGGACTTTTACAGTTATAGACTTTTTAAAAAGTTGACTTTCTAAAAACTTTTTTAAAAGTTTAAACACTCCTCATCACTTTCCTCACTTTTAGAGCTCTTCAATGATAGATGCCTCTGAACAAGGCTCTAATAATTTGATCAGATAAAGGCTGTGAATGTGGTCAAATAATGAATCATCAGGAGTATACGCTATTTATCATTTTAGACGAATTATAAGTACTTTTTTAACATTAAACTCAATGTTAAAAAAACTTGTAAGTATCATCAGTAACACTTCATTTATATAATTTACTAATTTAAAAACAAGGTTTACTTTCATCTAATCCTCAAAACTATTTTTAAAAACTCTTCACATAGATGAAAACAGTCAATTTTTAAGCAAATTAACATCATTACATTGGGAACTGGAAAATACTAAAGATAACCCAGCACATTCATGCAATTAATTGTTGTATTTAAATGTTTGATTAAAGGAAAGGAGCCATACATATAAATCTTTATATCACCAATTCCTTAATAACTAGAAGAATGCTATACCTCAAAACACAAAAATAAAATATTACTTATAGTGCCACAATACTTTTCTCTATACACCATATTTAATTCCAATGAAAAGATCAGAGTCCTCAGAGAGACATATTGCAAACAAAAACTCCCTAGTAGGTGGTGGGAAGTCAGGCCAGGAGTCAAAGAGAACCCACAGAGATGACAGAGCTGTGATGTCCAGCACAGTCCCCTCAGAGAGAAAAAGGAAAACCACATGGCACTGCTGAAATGCCGAGTTAATTCTTTCTCCTATCTGGGCATTAAATATTACAGCTTTAAAATTGTCTCAATCAGATTATGGCTTCTTTAGACAAGACCCTCTCTTAAGAAACACACATATTCTCAAAGTGCAATGCCGAAACACCATAAAAACTTAAATAACCTACCATTTTCTTTGCATTCTTCTGGAGGTTTAGCCTTTTTCGCAAGTCGTGGATCCAGCCATGATGTTGTCTTTGTGTTATGGCTGAAAAGAAAAGAGATCACTCTGAACAGACACATACTGAAAGGAATCAAGTTTATTCCTTAAGGAAAAAAAAAAAAAAAAAAAGAGGGGGTTAGACCAACAAAATTGCAATCGATACACTTAATTTGCTTACTGGTTCTAAGTAGCCCTGAAGGAGGTGTAAGAGTAATCGTGCAAAGGCAGCTGTAAAATTGGCAACCTCAGCTCCCTGTCCTCAAAGCAGCTATTTTTATTAAAATCAACTAGAATGTTGCCAAGTTAACCTCATTGAAAATGCAGAACTCATCCAGAGCAAAAGGAATTTATTACAAATACAGGATTCTCCAGTTGGAAGCGCACAGTTCGCAGGCTCTGATACTGTTTCCTGAGTTTTGCAAAAGAATTATTTTCATCTTAAACCTGCCCTTTCATAAATGGTTGTTTTGTTACTCTTTAACTACAGAGCTGGTAGAGGCAGTACAAAAGTGATGCAAATTATAGCATGTTCTTGGGATTCCTACATTTTCTCAAAAAGTAATTAACAGCAATTTCATTAACCCACATTTAGCTATCTTCCATCTAAATACTTTCAATCTAGCTAGGAAGATAGATAAAAATGTCTGTACTCTAGCATTTTTGGAATGGAATTCTGGGAATTAATAATTTTTAATAACAATTTCATTTTAAAAAATGTTTTCTGGGAAGTCTTTTGCCAGAAATTTAAAAAGCAAAGGAGAAAGGTTATTAGAACACTGTCTTGAAAAGAGGTCCTGGAATTACCTGCATTGGAATCACCTAGTGGACTTATTAACAATGCATATTCTGGGAGTTTGGTAGTTCTCACAGAACTACCAAATCAGAATCTTTGAGGTGGAGCTGCAAAATCTCCAGCTTTGGCTAGCACTCCAGGTGATTCTTATGCACACTGTAATTTGTTACTTGAGAACTACTCGAAACCATACATTGGAGCTAAAATCTTTACTGTGAATAGCTGTCTCAAGTTATCTCATCTATCAATGGACAAATTATCAAGGATGTGACATCTGTGAGGGCTTCAGAAATGAGCAGAGTCACAGGTGTAGAAAAGTGACGTTTATATAGGGAAGAGTCAGAATACAACGTGAAAGGAAAAAATGGGAAAAAAGGTTAGAAATATAAACTAAAGCCAGATAATAGAGATCTTTGAACACAGTTGTAAGGAAGTCAAAATTATAATATCAATTCACATGTATTTTCTCTTTCTTCAGTGAAATTTAACTATATTTTATCGTATCAGAGCTACAAGTGTTAGCTAAGTAATCTGATGAACCAATCTGCACTTAAAGCAAAGTTCATAATATTCTCCCAGGAAGCATATTTCATAGCAAGCTTCCAGAGTTTAAGTGTCTTCTTAATGAAGGGAATTTCAAGGCAGAAAGGAGGAAGGATGGAGTTAAGGTGGGCAGTGGGCAAATGATTCCAGAGTGTTAAGGCTCTCTTTAAATAGTGTTTTCTGGATGACAGTACATCTGCCTAAGTGTAGAGCCATCTCTGATCTGAGAACTGAAACATTAATATCCTTGGGTCATGAAGTTTCTGCTCTTAAAGAAGATTCCCTTTTATTTCTTACTTTCATGTGGGGTAAACAGAAAATACTTTCCAATCATTTTCTTCACACTTAGGAACTCCTCAATGATTGATCCCTCTGAGCAGGGCTCTAATAATCTGATGAGATGAAGTCTATGAAGTTGGTGAAATTATAAATTGTCAGGAGAGCATGCTAGCTTTTATTTTCCTCCAATGTGACTTTTGTATAGTGTGATAGCGCTTCATTATCGACTATCAGAAGGATGTAAAGTACTGCAGTATCTCATTCTGGTCCTCATTTACAGTCATGTCAATATCATCTAGTCTTTTCCCCTCAAATAAAGACTTGATGCCCATGGACAGAAAGGGGGTTATGACTATCCTGTTGTGAGGACAGTTGCACTGGGTTCAGTGCTTGCTGCTCCCATTTGAAAAATAAAGTCACTGTAAAGATGCTCTTCATAGACATGCCTCAGTTTAAAGTGTGTGTGTGTTGTGTGTGTGTGTGTGTGTGTGTGTGTGTGTGTGTATGAGAGTGTGTTGATTTCTATGTCTTTATATACTAGCAACAAATTTGGGAGGTGACTAAGGAAAATAAACTTCCCTTCTTTTTACCCACATCTGCTTCTTCCAAACTCTTCCCCCGCTTTTGGAGGAAAGTCATTTCTAGGTCTCTAAGACATATTCACAAAAGCACACACATCTATGGATAACTATGAAGGGGCCATTACTAAGCCACTGCAGGGAGTCAAATTACCATTTCTATACCACACCACCATGGCTCTCAAATACTGGCTAATTTAGTAGAGAAGCATGAATTTCCTAGCTTTCCTGAGTTTCTATAAAGCATTTCATTACAGGATGATTGCTTTTTAGGTTGAGCTAGCATTAACGGTATGTCACTTTAATAGATTTTGACAGCTTGAGTCTCTTATAGTTAACAGCATTTTTAGCTGATCTTCTGAAATGATGCTGAAGGAAAGTGGGCAGTAGTTACCTCCAGCAATTGTCGCAAACATCACATGAAGATACCGCACAGTCTTTTTCAACAGTGGTTCTCACAAGCCTTGTAATTTGCATGCTTCTTCAAGATGCCTTAGAAAGGGAATATTTTTAACGCATTTAGGAGACAATGGACCAAGTGGCTTTTCCACTTCCCTTAAACTATATATTTTTAAACCTCAACAATTCCATTTGAAAATAGGCTTCAACATTGGGCAGGAGACTGTGTAAAACGGGACAGTTGAAGGATTTTTCACAATCTGCATACTATCCTTCCTCAAGTTTGAGGATGTGATTTCCTTTCATTTTCATTGCTAGAGTAGATTCAGACACAGAATACCAGTTTTCTGCTTTTCTCCAAATCGTGGGGAGCACAAATGACAGGAAGGTAAGATGCTAATATTGTATAATCTTGTATTTCAATACTAGTTTCTTTAACAGGGACACATACACACATAGAGGCTACGTTTGCAAAGAAACTTCTAGCTGGGGAATGGAACACACATTTTTGAGGAACTTTGAATCACAATAATATACTACTCTATGTATTTCTATGGATAACGTTAATGTGAGGATTATGAAAAGTGAGAGATTAAGTGGAGTCAGTGGCTATTCAAGTTGTATAACTGTCCTATTTAAAAATCCAGATGAAAACCTTACAACATGGTCTATCCAAAAGTCTTCTCTGATTTTAAACTAAGTCTATCTGGAGGACTGGAGCAAACCAGAAGTGAAATTTCATTCAACTTTGCAATTCTACTTTAAATTCATATCATAATGGCCTTGATGACGTGATAGGCTAACTTGCAATGATTAGAAATTTCTGGATATTTTGTAAGTTTAACCTTTGCCAAATTGACAAAAGCAGCACATTAAATAATATCTTATTTTTTGAGGAAACTTTCTTCTCATACAGAAAATGCTTCCCTTCAACAGGAAAAGCTGCTGACATTATGCCACACCATTGCAAAGTTATTCTTACTATCTTGTAACATTTCCTGATTGTCTACTTTGTCAGGGACTGTTCTAGGACTTTCACAGCTCACTGCATTTGATGCTAATGAGTCTCTGTGGCTCATTAACTCCATTTTACAGATAGAGAAAGGAAGGTTGAGAGAAGATAGGTAATTTGTCCAAGGTTACACACCTAGTGCATGAAAGTGAAAGAGCTAGCATTAAACAGACATATCTGATTCCCAAGGCCAAAGTTTTTTTTATGATCCGAAACCAGAGGCATACTAAACTTAAAACTTTGCTTTTGATACGGGGGTGCTTTATTTGACTCCCTTGGGGGGTAATCAGAGATCTTTTTCCCACCTCCATAGCCAGTGGTTTACAAACTGAGACCTTTATCTCCTATGTGAGAATAGTAATCACTGATTAAATGACTGTGTTGAATGCCTTGTACTTAGTAGGTATTATATTAAATTGCACATGCATAGAGATGATATAATCACTGGAAACATTTTCTCCTTACAAACCTGAATATTCAAATCACTTTAAAATCAAATTTGAGTATTTTTCCAAAATAAAGTCTTAAAATGGTGATTTATATAATCTACATATGAATATTAGGTCTTAGAGGTTATAAAGAATTAGGTTAATAAAAATGCTATCAAATGAGTAGAGTGTTTATTAGGAGCAAAACAGAATTGTCATATAGATTGTGCCACAGTCTATCCTCCATTCTATTTTTTCATTTACTCTATATCCAGTTGGGGCTCAAACTCCATAATGGTCTCCTAGGTATATATACGGCTCGATTCAAACCCAATTTTAAGACAAATCCTCTTTTCCTTTCTCTCTCTCTCTTTTTTTTTTTTTTTTTTTTTTTTTTTTTTGGCGGTACGCAGGCCTCTCATTACTGTGGCCTCTCCCTTTGCGGAGCACAGGCTCCGGACGCACAGGCTCAGCGGCCATGGCTCACGGGCCCAGCCGCTCCGCGGCATGTGGGATCTTCCCGGACCGGGGCACGAACCTGTGTCCCCTGCATCGGCAGGCGGACTCTCAACCACTGTGCCACCAGGGAAGCCCCTCCTTTCTCTTTTCATTGTTTCCTTTTCCTCTCTCCTTCCTACCTTTGTCTTGACACCAAGATCAAAATAATGTTTTTACTACTGCACAAATACTGGATGACATTTCATCAACTGAAATCTGATTAGTAGAATAAGAAACTTTTATTATCAAATACACTCCTTTCCTTAGCTCCATTTTCTCTAAAAAACAGTTACAGACTTAAAAAAATGACAAACACATTGAATTTAAAAAGTTCTCCAAAAAGGCCAATTCTGAATCTCAGTCTTTATCTGATATACTGTATTTTCATCCTGGGAAATACTAACTCAGAAGAATAATAAGAGATTGAACTCAATAATATGTGATGGCATAAAACATAATAACCTTTTGAACAAGGTAAACAAGGTCCAGGTAAATATTTTAGAGTCCTCTGAGCCATTCAAGATGTATGTGGATGTTAAAGTTCCAACAGTGGTCACGTAGCTTCATAATCAATAATAACATAGAGATTATTGACTGTATTTTATGTATTTTTAAAAATTAACATTAGTTTTTAGAGGAATATAGACTGATTCCATTTTATATTCTAGTCAATAAAATCCTCAGAATGATTACATTGTTTTCTGGAAGCTTTTGTCTTCCCTCGAGATCATCATTTCAAAAGGAAGAACTATTTGTTTGTTTGTGGAACGCGGGCCTCTCACTGCTGTGGCCTCTCCCTTTGCGGAGCACAGGCTCTGGACGCGCAGGCTCAGCGGCCATGGCTCACGGGCCCAGCCGCTCCGCGGCATGTGGGATCTTCCCGGACCGGGGCACAAACCCACATCCCCTGCATCGGCAGGCGGACTCTCAACCACTGCGCCACCAGGGAAGCCCCCAAAAGGAAGAACTATTAAATGCAATGACTGGATACATCTAATTGATGCTGAGCAGCAGAAGCTTTTTTGTTCAAGACTCGCATTGTGCTACTATCTTTTCTATTTATACATTGGTAATCCACAGAAAAAATCATTGTCAGCCTCTATAGAGGTTATGTGTTTCCTAAATAATATTCCTAAAATTTCATTAAGTATATGAATATATGAGTTTGCCATCATATTGTCTTTCGTATGTTTAGAAAACATTTTTAAAAGCAGTTTTATCATAAATATTGTTTTGGATATTATGGGTATTTGCTGCATACTGTTTTGTCTAAAACACTTATTTTCTGTTTAGAGATTGCACTAGAATCCTGTGCAGAAAAAAACATATAAAAATATTCAATATATCTACTGTTATTGTAATACAAATTACAGAGAGTAAGACAAGATTTCACGACTCATCGGTATGTGCTGAGCCTAGAATGAGAAAGCATTAGGCTTTACCCAAAAAACGCCTTTTCTTTTCAATAAATTTCTCAAATATTTTGTCTTCTTTTAATAAATGAAAGTTCTAAATTTGTTGAAAATGGTAATTGGCGATTTACATAAAACTTAAGGAAATACAGCAACACAAGAAGCAACAGATTGTGTGTCTTATTTAGAATTTAAAAGCAAATTCAGCCTTTACAAAGATTGGGGAAACCATGTATAGCCATGACATTTTTCACAGATGTGATTTTCAGTTTCAAAAGCTTGCTTTTAAAAAATCTATTATTTAAGATGTCATAGCATTCACTGCCATTCAGGAAGCTGGTAGTAAACAAATAGGTTCTTGTTGCCGTTTTGTTTTTTGCCAAAGCAATAGCAGTCTCTTGTATGTCACTAACTAAACTGACTCCCAAACAAAGAACTAATTTAATGGGATTCCCGAAGCATGTCAATCCACATTAATCCTGTGGCAGCTATTCTTTATGGAACATTTAGCCTCTGCAAAATGAATTTCTGGCTGAGAAACTTATAAAACAAATACTATTTGTACTATAAAAGTTTTTTTTTCAGCCAATGCTTGTTTATACATTGGAGGTAGTATGGGATAATGGCAATGGCTTTGCAGGGTCACAAAGCTATAAGACCTTGGGAATGTTAATTTGTCCAAGGGTGCCTCAGAATCTCACCTATAAAATGGGGGTACCTCAAATGCTTTACAGGGTGGTTATGATATAATACATGTAAAGTACGCACCATGGCAAATTAGTTAAGAGCAAGGACCCTGGAGCCAGTGTATGTCCCATGAAAACATGAATCTTGTCAGTTTTGTTGACCACTATATTCCTAGGGTTCAATAAAATAGTTCCTAGCACACAGTATGTGCCCAATAAATACGCGCTGAAAATATGAAATCAAACATCCTGGCTTTGTCAATTCCTGGTTATATGACCGAGGGCAAGTTACTTACCTCTATAAGCCTCAGCAGCTTCCTAAAGTGAGAATTAAATGAGCAAAGTGTAAATGCTTAACATATTAGCTATTACTGTTAAACAATCTGAACACAGCCTGAAAAAAGTAGGTACTCAATATGTGGTAACTATTATTACTAATTTGAATTTAAAATTAATATACTATTTTAAAAGATAATATTAATGAAAAAGGTATTATGAGTTAAGGAAACTACTGGTTTTAAATAATGTTATGTATTTGAAAATCTTTTTAAAATTGCTAAACATGTGACATTATAAATGTTTTAAAGCATGTTTGGAAGAGTACATTCACCTGCATTTAAAATTCTGTTGTTTAAAAATACTTTCTCAGGTATTCACCTTTTCCCATTAAATATCACTGTAAGTGATAAAAGGAATCTGCTTTTATTATTCAGCAAAGGAAGTAGTTTTGAAGAGTGTGGGAAATCCAGTTGGCCCACGTGTTCAGTATTGAGAACAATGACAAAAATTCCTCTCATATTCTAAATTCAGCACTTGTAAAGTACTGAGATATAAACTACTTTGCAATACTGAGTAAATCAGTAATTATTTTAAAACATTACTGCATGGAAGACAAAAAAATGAAATTTCTTATTACCTTAACTCAAAACCTACCACATATATATATATATATATATACACACATATACACATACATACATACATACATACATGTATGTATACATATACATATGTGTGTGTATTTCAAAAATATATATGTAAATGAACACTTCAGCATAGGTACAGTTCCCCTCTTCTACTCAGAAATGAGTATATATATATATATAAATTTTGACACAGAACTGCAGGGTCCTTCTCCTTTATTTCACTTATTTTATATTTTATCATGATATTTGTTCCACTGGAAATAAGATCCAGTAAAGTGTAATAAGGACGTGTTACCTACCAGGGGAGACTTCTATTACTCTAAGCAACTCTCGCAATATTCGTACCAGAGTAGTTTTCACTGGTATCATCAGCTCTCCTTACCTCACAAATCTCCAATTTTCTGTCTCTTCTACCTTTTCTTCTATCTCTTTTACCTTCCTCTTAACTTACTCTACTTCCCCTTTTTATTTTCTTTTTTTACTATGATTTTGCTTCAGGACTGCAAACTTTTGTTACAAATAATATTTGTTTTTTAAGTTTCTTGGCCAGAAATTCTGGGACATATCATGACTTAGTCCCTAAGAAACTCCTAATGCCCCATCATGGTCCCTCTCCTGTCCCTACATCCTTCTCTACCAGACTGTTTCCAAGGGACTTTTATAGTATAGAGTTAATTTATATAAGAATTCATTATGAATTCAACAGCAAAGATACCCACAGATTAATGACAGTGGGTTGAAATGCTGATTTTGTCAAATGTAGTTAGGAAGGAAAGATGTACTCCCGAGCAAAGAGTGCAAGCAGTCAGGAGAAAATTAACTGAGAGAAAAGTACAGCAGAGTGAAATGCAGGTCAGTGAGAAAGGAAGAGGCAGCGCAGGTTGTGATGGTGTGAAAATGAGGGACCAGATGAAAAAAACACTGATCCCTCCCTGCTCTGTGACACCTGAGCTTATCACACTGAGTCGTGAGAGTCAAAGTAAGCTTTTTGAAGGAAGACAAGACAGATCTCAGATCTCAAGCTGGTCCTTGTGAAGGGTGGGCCAGGGGATGCCTCCATTCTGTGAATGACTTCTTTAAGCAGGCATTTGCCACTGCCTCTTACATTAATCACCTTTCCATCACACTTCAGCCCTTACTCCAGGCTTCTTCTCTCTCCCTGACCTCTGGATGAGTCTCCCTCAGCATTAGCATTCTCACTGCAAATCAAACTGTCTCTGCTCCTAATACTACCAGTCTTCTCACTGGTCTTTGCAATGACAGTTCCTATACCTGGAGTGCTCTATCTACCTGTTACCAACTTTTCAAGTCTATGTTATTTTACCTTCCCTAGGATGCTTCCTTTTATTAAGTCTACGCTAAGTGTATCCTTCTCTGAATAGTATCACAAAACTCAAAAATCAATTGTTTACTAATTAACTATTTCTCTTATTCTCTCTTCCCCAACTTGACAATAAATTTAAGAGCAGGGACAAAATCAAATGAATCTTTGGATTCTGACACTGGATGACTGACTAGAATATTAATAGAGTCATTTTGGTCGATTTTCCCAAGTCCTGACAGAGCCTCATCATTTACTATAAACCATGAACACAACTTCTGTCTTACGAGAAGTCCTTTTTCTCCACAATCCCAAAATCTGACACAGTTGAAAGGGGAAAGTTTATTTTATAATCATAAAACAGGAGGTTTTTATAATCGCAATTGGAAACACTGTAAGGAAACAGTTTTTTCATCAACTTGCCATGCTGGTTTTCTTTTATTACTTCCACATGTCTTACTCCGCCTGTATTATATAATAAAAATGTGTATGTCATCAGTCTCCCTGTTCTGAACATCAATTGTTCTGAACACCAATGCATGACCTCACATCTAGGGTTTATATTTTGACGTCTGGTCTGCAGTGGCGCTATGCTATGCTTATCAATTACAGAATTATGTTTTTGATATAAATACTTTTGAACATTTAAAAAATTCTATATGACTTTTTTTCCAATTAATTGATAAAAGATGTCTCTGGGTCACTGATTATAGCAATAAGAAATATGCAAGAGCTTCCTTTTTTTTAAACTTATAAGATTTGTCAAAAGGTGAATAGTGGCAATATATTTTCTGCATTTCTCATCCATGTTGGGGTCAAGCAGAGCACCAAGTAATTACGTGGTTATTTATTTCCTTGGCCACATGTTACAAAGTTTTCATGTGAGAATTAAATATTGGCATGTGGTAACATTTCAATTTCACAATTGAGTTCTGCCTATGGAGATCTAAGTCACAAATCACTCCAGGTTGGGAAAGGGAATCTAGTTTTAATATTTTTCTCAAATAATCAGAGTTTACATATTTTTATCTACTATCAGCACTGAAAACTTCAGATTCTATTAATTTTTCTCTTTGAGTCTTCTACAACTTTGAGGGAATAAGGGTTGTCGTTCATTTACAATATTTTTAGTTTTTATTCTTTCTAATGAACATTTTGATTGTCTCATGCACATCAACAATTTAATTTTGAGCTAAGATCAACTTAGGAGTTTTAAAAAGTCGTTCTACTCCTAGAAGGTAAAAGAAAAGGAAAGCTAGATGATGTTGTTAATAAAATATATAAAAATTCAGTTTGGGAAAAAAAGTCCCTAAAGAAAGAAAAGATTAGATTGAGTATGTATCACTAGTGACTTCAGAATTAGCATTTCATTTTCCTTGCCAAGTCATAAAAATGGTAAGCAACAAATAGAATGGAATTTAATAAAAATATGAGCTATACAAACACATGATTTTATTGACACCTGACCTCAGGGTCAAATGCTTAAAACATTCTCATTTGTGACTAGCAAGTATTTTGCTCTCAATAGTTGCATCCTATTAAACCACTGGACATCATGGTTGAGGTTTCCAGCAATTTGATTTAAAAGATGGGGATTATCTCATTTGAACTACATGGAGGCCTTGGAAGGGTAGAGTAAGCATTTCCTCATGACAAGTTCACTCTTTCTATTTCAATAATAACATCACATGGAGATTTGCCTTTTTAGTCATGACTGCAACAAATTTTACAGTGGTATTGTTTAATTCATTCTTTGATTTACAGCTGTAAACTATGGTCTTTAATTGTATTAAGGTGCTATCCCCTTATTCTCTTACAAAGAAGGAAGCTAATATCACAATTAATGAAATCCAATACTTTGACCACATTTCCATTTACAACATCATTTATGTACTACTATGATCTTTGTGGGAACGTTCCGAGAAATGTGTGAAACTCACTCAATGAAGTAGACTTCGCCCTTCTCTGTATAGGCCATTTCCCAGTTATCAGGCAACGGGTCTGATTCCTCAGGCTCTTCAGGTTTAGTTGGTTTTGCATCATCCATCTGTTCCTTCACCTCCTCGGGCTGACTATACACTGGTGCAGGATAAGGCTGGGAGGGTGTCTCCCCTGAGGCACCTGCACTCTTGTCTTCATGTTCACTGGATTCTATGAGAGAACGAGAGCATAGGGTTAGTCACTCGAGCCACTGTAACTTCTGAGTGAGTGTGGACTATGCTTATCAGGGAATGAGCTCTGTGAAGGCTAATAGGAAAAGCACAATTGTAACCAGCTCTGAAAATTATCAGTAGGCCTATTGGAGTTCCCCTTTCACTCATCATTCTCGCCGATCCTTCAACTAATTACTACTGATGACTAACTTGGACGACCATTTCACAATGCAGGTGTGGCAGACAGCGTAATGCTCCCTAAGGATGCCCATGCCCTACACCCTGGAATATGTGATTTTTACCTTACATGGCAAAAGAAGATTTGCAGAACTGATTAAACTAAGGACCTTGCGACTGGGGGATTATCTTCAATTATTCAGGTGGGCTTATTTTAATGACAAGGGTCTTTACAAGTGTAAGAGGAAAGCAGAAGAGGAGTGTGAGAGGGAGATGTGACTACTGAAGAATGGCAAAAGAGATGCACTGTTGCTGACTTTGAAGACAGAAAGGGACCAAACACAAGCTAAGAAATGTGGGTGGCCTTTAGAAGCTGGCAAGGCAAAAGAATAGATTCTCTTCTAGAGCCTCTAGAAAATAACAGTTTTTCAGACATCTTGATTTTAGCCCAGTGAGACCCAGGTCAGACTTCTAACCTACAGAGCTGTATGATACAAAATATGCATTGTTTTAAGCCACTAGGTGTGTGGTAATTTGTTATAGCAGCAATATAAAACTAACACAACAGAGCAAAAACTAAAAGAGATACATACCTTAAGAGAAATGATAAAAGGCTTGGAGGACAGACCCAAGGGTACCAACATGCAACTGGTATGAGCTCCAGAATGAGGAAAAGGGCCACATGGAGAAATAACAACTCAATAAAAATAGAATGTAAGTTGCCTAAGATGAAGAAACACTTGAGTCTGAAGATTAAAATGGTTCACTGAATCTGAGGCCAAATCAATGAAGTATATATTTCACCTAAACACATCTAGGTGAAATTTCCAAGCTCCAATGTTAAAAAACAACTTTACCAGCTTCCACATTGAAGAAAATTACCAAAAAAAAGAGGAACAGAAGATCATCAGACGTTTCATCTATAATACCCTAAGCTCAAAGACAGTAAGGTAACATCTGTAGTAACTTGAGGAAAAGAAAAGTACAGCAACCCAAGAACTTAACTCTACTAAAATATTATTCATCTATCTAGGCAAAAGAAAGTCACTTTTAAACATGCAAAAGTTCTGAATGAAATCTTACCTTTGGAAAGCTCAGGTTCAGAGAAATTTCCTACAAGGTAAGATGGTGATTGGGAGAGAAATTCAAAGGGGAAATGTTTAGATTTAAGATACTCCCTGGTTCATTCAGGGATTCAGCACCACTATATTTAGGTTTTGGTCTCGGGTGTGGCAAGGTAATGGTAAGAAGAGGGAAACCACAGAAAAGATCAAGGGAGCCAAAAGCAGAGGGGGCCTATAACTACTTTAGTTTGGAACTTTGGGAGGAATGTTTCCTGCAGAGTGGCTCCAAATCTCCACTGGGGTGTCAGAGATAAATGGATGAACACATTTGGCAAATACTACTCCCAAGACTTCCCTGTAGCATGGACATCACGCAGAAGTCCAAGTATGCTCTGGTGGAGACTTGGAAAGTAGCTAAGAATATAGAGAACCGATCCACCTGCACTGAGGGTCACTATGGCTTCTTCACAGCAGAAGGCGTGGTGGGGACAGCTTAACCCAGAAACTGGAAGGAGACACTACTGACATACAATGTTAATGTGATGATGAGGCAGCCCTCTTGGAAATATGAAATTCCACAATTGTTTGGGAACCTAATCCATAGCTATTAACATTAAAAAATATATACAAATACATATATGCTTCGACTCAGTAATCCCAGTTTGAGAATATAACCTCTAGGAATAAAGGTGGTGGTGTATAAAATAAATATTACTTATTTATTTTATAAATAAATAAATATATAATAAAATATATAATATAAAGTATATAATAAAATATTATTACCTATATAATAATATTTACCATAGCACTGTTTGTAGTAGCAAAGACCTGGAAACGATTTGGATGCCTATCAATGAGGGTATGATTAAACAAACTGTGGTTATCATTACCATGGAAAACTATGTAGTGTAAAGACCTGCTGACCTGGAAAAGGTGCTAATCATTACTATTCAAAGAGTAATACAAATTGAAGAGTAATACGTGTACACTGTTAATTCTATTTAAAAAAAAAAAAGCAAACAGCAAGCTAGATATATGCATATAATTTTGTTTACAACTATATGAACAAAAAACAAGATGGAAAGATGTACAACAGATGGTTAACTTTGATTAAACAAAAACAGTAAATTTGTATGGGTGTGGGAGTTTTTTTACATATCTTTACATTAGTTGGCTATTATATTTATAAGTTTAAAAATAATAAAGGTAATTTAAAATGAGTAAATTAAAGTAGAATGTACTTTTTGTCTTAATCAACGGCTTGGATTAATTTTTTTCCCCATATGCGTCAGTCTCAGAGAGCAATATGAAAGCATCTTTAGGAATTAGGACAAGAACACTTTACAAGCTTTTGTTGTTTTGCCCTTAAAAAGATTTTATGAAAATAATATGGTCCTTAGTGATGTAGTCTCCTAGCTGATTCTTCATACAGATTTAACCTTTGTAAATTGTGCAGGATAGAAACAGCAAGAGAAGGTACCATTGCTCTTTTTAGATTCTCCTTGCTGTACCTTATTACCGCATGTAATTACCAATACGTGAAGCATACTGTTCTCAGGTTATTTCCAAATGTCGTGTTGCATTTGAAAAGTTAAAAAGTAAGGTCATGATCTGAACACATTCATTTATTCAATATTCACCTAATCAGTATTTATTAAACACTCAGTTGGTGTCAGGCGCCGAGGACAGAAGAGCAAACAAGAGAGGCATGATCCTTGCTCTCACAGAACTCAAAATATTTCAAGATGTGTAGTCTTTAAACAATTTTAAGTGCGATGAATACTATCAGAGGGAAAGGTGAGATCTTACGCATACACATTCCTCATAAAGAATCAAGGAAAGCCCATTTTCCAACATGCTATCAAATCTGAGACTAGAAAAAGGAGTCAAGTGACTTCTTTCAGAGGAAGTAAGGGAGAAAGAAATACATAAAAAAGGAATAGATTAGGCCTTAGAAAGCATGCTCAGAATTTGGGACTGTATCCTGAGAGTAACGAGAAGGTACTGATGTGTCTTAACCAAGGGGATGACACAAGTAGGTTTTTATTCTCCGCAAAGACCCTCTTAGCTATTCTGGGGGTTTGAGAGTGTTAAGAGTAGATATTTACAGACCATTGGGGAGTTATTTTTGTGTTTCAGAAAGAGACGTTGGTGGCATGGGCATGGCTTCTTTTTATGAACTGAAAAAAAATTTAGAATACGGATTTGGTATGATTTTTTTAGAAAGGTACAGATAAGGACAAATGAGAAGTCATGGTAAACCCAGCGGGGGGCAAAGCAATTCACTGAGCTAGGCACCATGACAGGAGGAGCAGGACTGTCAGGAGTGGGAAAGATAATGGCTGTAATTTTAGACACAAGAGATGGAAGTCCATGCCAAATTCATAATGGAGATGTCAAGTCAATGAGTTCTTGGCTGGAGGGAATCAGCTTGAAAGACTACAGCATACGGATAGATTGTATTATAATTTAAGCCACAGGAGTGAATGAAATTGCCTAGAGAGACAGTGCAGCAAGTGGAAACAAGAATACCTAGAGCAGCTCTCTGAGGAACTCCAACATTTAAGTCATTAAGAGAATGACGAGGGAAGAGCAACCAGGGAAGTAACAGAAAAACCAGTTGATCTTTAAGTCACAGAAGCCAAGCAAAGGTCAATGAGGAGGAAACACTTAACTGTGGCCAAAACTTCTAAACAGTCCATCAGCAAGATTAGGATGTAAATATCTAATGAAATTTATGATATGGAGGTCACTGGGGATGTTAGCTACCAGCTGTGGTACTAGTTGCAGTGGAGGCGTGGATGGGAAAGCCAAGTTGGAATGGATTAAATGAATGCATAAAGAGAAAATATAGAATATGCTAACAGAGAAAGTCAAAGATTAGCTATGAACAAATAAACTTTTTTCTTCATCTAAATAACTATTATGTTTTCAAGAGAAATGTGAGACATCTCCTGAAAAAAAAAGTCTAGAGTCTTTGGAGATGTCTATAGTTATATTTATAACTATTGATGTGCTAGAGATTACTGAGCCAAGTTCTCTCAGTTTATCTAACTCATTTATTCATTCATTCCTTTATTCTTATCTAATCAATCAATTGTTACATTAGCAAACATGAATTTATACCTACAATGTGCAAGATACTTGACAAGAGCTTAATGGGGGAGAGAAAAAGAACTTTTTATCAGGCTACTGAGAATTGGGTTGAAATGTAAGTAATAAGGAGCACCCACCTTCTTTATTTGAAGAAAATAAGAGAAAAAAAATGAGTAAGGCAAATGGACAACCACAACATCCCCACATTTACTATTCATAAAGGCTAATCTAGGGATGCAGTTTAAGGTGAGGGTCAAGGGCTTCTGGTAAAATGCAGAATCAAGCCAATATACCCACAGGCAGTACTGAACCAGGGCAGGCTTCCCACGCAGGGGTAGAACCTGTTCCCGGAAGAGCCATGCAGAGTATTAAGAGGAAATAAAAAGAGGAGTTGAGCCAAGGAGGCCCAGATTATCCTTCAAAGATGTATCACTCAGAGAAGTCACTCTACCTCTTTTGGGCAGAATAAGTCAAGGAGCCAGTGGAGTGAAAATTAAGTACCCTCTTTGACATGCAAGACAACATGGGACGTGGAGAGGAAGCACTTCCCCCCAGTGGATAACAATGCAGAGTACTACCACAATGATTTATTGAAGGATACTCAGTGACACAAAAGAGTTGTATACAATTCTCTAGGGAGACGATAAGGTACAGGGAAACAAGAGTACCTAAGGCAGCTGTCTGAGAAACTCCATTATTTAACAGTCAGCAAAGGAAGAAACTGGCATTATATTTGCTATATTAGGTACTAGGAAAATGGTAGTAATTAATTAATTAATTAATTAAGCATCTGTTGAGCCCCTGCTAAGTGCCAAGCACTAGGCTAGGCAGTGGGCAGTTAAGGAGACTGTGGGCCAAATGGTAAGTATTAGTTTGCTAGGGCTGTCATAACAAAATAGAACAAAACTGGATGACTTAATAAAAATTTATTGTTTTACAGTTCTGGAGACTAGAAACCCTAGAACAAGGGTTCACCAGCAGGGTCATGCTCCCTCTGAAGATGTTACAGAAGGATCTGTTCCAGGCCTCTCTGCTGGCTTCTGGTAGTTCCTTGGTTTGTGGCAGCATAACTACAATCTTCATATGGTATTCTCCCTGTATACATGCCTGGGTCCTAATTTCCCCTTTTTAGAAGGAGACTAGTCGTACTGGGTCAAGGGCCCACCCTACCGATCTACAACTTAATTGGTAGAACTAATTACTACTACTACTTAGGTAAGATAACCTCATCCTATTTCCAAATAAGATCACATTCTGAGATTCTGGTGGTTTGGACTTCAACATATGAATTTTGGGGGGAAACAATTCAACTCATTAAATAGTATATTAGGCAAGTTTACCTTACAATACACCAAACCAATATTTACCATGTCTGGGACTATAAATTATCATTTCATGCTACATTACAATCATTTCCCTGCTTAATAAGGAGAAGAGAAATTAACTTCACTATGTTTTAGATAACATAATTATGTCTTTCTTCTGTATGTGGCTTAATATTTTAAAAAATCAGATATGTTGGGTATTATATAAGTAACTGAGAAAGTACCCATTAAGAATAGAATGGACTTTTTAAAAAATAGGCTTTATATTTTAGATCAATTTTAAGTTCACAGCAAAATTAAGAGAAAGGTACAGAAATTTCCTATATACTCCCTGTCCCCACAAATGCATTGTATCCCCCATTACTAACATCCTCCACCAGCGTGATGCATTTATTACAACTGATGAACCTACAGTGACACACCATTATCACTCAAAATCCATAGTTTACATCAGGGTTCACTCTTGGTGTTATATGTTTTATGGGTTTCAACAAATGTATAATGACACACATCCACCACTGTAATACAGAGTAGTTTCACTGCCTTAAAAGTCCTCTGTGCTCTGCTTTTCATCCCTCTCTCTCCTCTAACTCTTGGAAACCACTGATGTTTTTACTGTCTCCATAGTTTTGCCTTTTCCAGAATGTCATATAGTATAGAGAGTCTTTTCAGATTTGCTTCTTTCATTTAGTAATATACATTTAAGTTTGCTTTGGCTTCTTTCATTTAGTAATACACATTTAAGTTTGTTTGATGTCTTTTTTACGCACAGGCTCAGCGGCCATGGCTCACGGGCCCAGCCTCTCCGCGGCATGTGTGATCCTCCCAGACTGGGGCACGAACCCGCGTCCCCTGCATCAGCAGGCGGACTCTCAACCACTGCGCCACCAGGGAAGCCCTGCGTGATGTCTTTTAATAGCTTTATAGCTCATTTATTTGCAGCACTGAATAATATTCCATTGTCTGGATGTACCACCAAAACATTCTTTTAGTAATTAAGGATAGGAAAGAACAGATTTTACCGACCAGCCAAGGTGCATGTGTAGCCATTCCTGTTAGCAGTCCCCTCCTCCCATGGAGTTCAGCTTAAAGTTATATGCATGCAAATGTGCCCTAACACAGATCTCATATATGTCAGATCTGCAGTTTGTGAAACCTTAGACTGTTTAAATTCTGACTAAAGAGAAAGAGCCAAATAACCCCAAGCACGTTTTACTTTTATAGTGGTTTGAAGGTATTTCTTGATTAAGCAGTGGTCATGTAGAATTGCTCTTTTTAACTTCTAGGACACATTTCTCAGCATGGTTTTATTGTTAAATTCAAACATGAATTTTTTTGATATGTAAATTAATTTTCCCCCAAGACGCTTGCTGCTTAAGTGAAAAGACTTTATCAAACACTGGCATTTTTTGAGCATTCCATTTTGCATTTCTCGGTCCCTTAGATGCCTTACAAACCAGAGCAAGGGGTTTACTTTTGCCGTAACAATAGAAACAAAAAATATTTCAATAAAGAAGGAACACCTATTTTTAAAGAATGATAATCATAAAGAAAAATTTCCCTTTCACCAGGACTGTTGTATTTACTAGAAATTTATAGAAACATTGAGAAACAAAATAGGCATTGATAATATAGTCTTATAAGCAATGGCCTATAAAAACATGTTTTATGTACACTTCTACTGCTGTGAAGAATTAAGAAATATAGTTTTTTTCATCTTTCCTACCCTAAAGTTTTGTTGGATTCAGCAAATAATTTCCTTCTTCCCATAAGAAATTCAGAAGAACTCAAAGATCTGTATATAGTACAGGGACTGAAAACCATTTAATGGGAAGAGAGGTAAATATATGCATTTTTGCATTTAGTACAGTCTGCATAAATTCTACAGTTCTGGTCCAGTCTCAGGTTTTGATATTACAGTATGTATAGTAGCCATTCCACTTACTTACATGTTTATTACCCTAGCAGTATCTAACACATTGCCTTTTGGACACAAGACTAAGGATAAATCAGAAATACCATTGTTTTGAATGTCCCTACTGAGTTTTATTAAAGAATAATCAGAAACCAAGATAAAACCATTTCAAGAAGAAGATTGCCTATTTTATACCTTAACCATATTTTCATTTGATACAGTCTATGCTTACAGTTAATGTTCAGCTTTCTGTAATTGCCATCCTTTGAAATGAGGGAAAATAATATCTTAAAGCCAGATAGGAAATTGTTGATTTTACTTCTTTGAACAGTCATAAAATTTGAATTTCCAAAATTTATTTTACCCTGTAAGGGAGCTCTGCAACTTATATTTTTAATGGCTTGGTGACAAATTTTAATAAATCTCATGTCTTTATGTTATTTTTCCTGTCTTCATGTTATTTCTTTGGAAATAAGCATGGCTAGAAAACATTTAATGGGGAAAAAAAGAAAGATTGAGGAACATATTTATAGCTTATAAGGAAAGAGAATAGGAATAATTTGAGATTAATTTTTTTTTTTTTTGCGGTACGCGGGCCTCTCACCGCCGTGGCCCCTCCCGCTGCAGAGCACAGGCTCCGGACGCGCAGGCCCAGCGGCCACGGCTCACGGGCCCAGCCGCTCCGCGGCATGTGGGATCCCCCCGGACCAGGGCACGAACCCGCGTCCCCCGCATCGGCAGGCGGACTCCCAACAACTGAGCCACCAGGGAAGCCCCTTTTTGTTTAGCCATTCTCGATAGCAACAAACATACTCCACAAGAAGCAGTAGAATATAATTGCTAAGGCTGGGGTGAGACTGCCTGGGTTTGAATCTGTCCTTCAGGGTGTCCTGTTGGGCAAGTTATTTAACTCACTCTGTGCATGCCTCAATTTCCTTAAATGTACAATGGAACAACATTACTTACCTATAAGGGTTAGATGAGACATGTATACAAATTGCTTAGAACAGTCAACTACCAGAACATAGTAGATGTTCAGGAAATGTTATATATTTTTATCAGTGAGTTCTACCACCTAGAACACTAAATAAATTGTGTAGTTAAATCAGCCAAGCAACCTAAATGATTTCTCCCCACTGAAACAAAAAGTATGTGGTCAATTTCAAATGATTTTTAAGATGTTAGGTGTTTTCTCTTAGAGGAAAACATAGGAAGAACACTCTTTGACATAAATCACAGCAAGATCTATTTTGACCCACCTCCAAGAGTAATGGAGGTAATGGGACCTAATGAAACTTAAATGCTTTTGCACAGCAAAGTAAATTATAAACAAGTGAAAAGACAACCCTCAGAATGGGAGAAAAATATTTGCAAACGAAGCAACAGACAAAGGATAAATCTCCAAAATATATAAACAGCTCATGCAGCTCAATATTAAAAAAAACAAACAACCCAACCAAAAAATGGGCAGAAGAACTAAATAGACATTTATCCAAAGAAAACATACAGATGGCCAAGAAGCACATGAAAAGCTGCTCAACATCACTAATTATTAGAGAAATGCAAATCAAAACTACAATGAGGTATCACGTCACACTGGTTAGAATGGGCATCATCAGAAAATCTATAAACAACAAATGCTGGAGAGGGTGTGGAGAAAACGGAACCCTCTTACACTACTGGTGGGAATGTAAATTGATACAGCCACTATGGAGAACAGTATGGAAGTTCCTTAAAAAAACTAAAAATAGAATTACCCTATGACCCCGCAATCCCACTACTAGGCATATGCCCAGAGAAAACCATAATTCAAAAAGACACATGCACCCTATTGTTCATTGCAGCACTATCTACAATAGTCAGGTCATGGAAGCAACCTAAATGCCCATCGACAGATGAATGGATAAAGAAGATGTGGTACATATATACCATGGAATATTACTCAGCCATAAAAAGGAATGAAATTGGGTCATTTGTAGAGATGTGGATGGACCTACAGTCTGTCATAGAGTGAAGTAAGCCACAAAGAGAAAAACAAATATCATATATTAACGCATATATGTGGAATCTAGAAAAATGGTACAGATGAACTGGTTTGAAAGGCAGAAATGGAGACACAGATGTAGAGAACAAATGTATGGACACCAAGGAGGGAAAATGGGGCAGGGGTGGTGGTGGTGGGATGAACTGGGAGATTGGGATTGACATGTATACACTAATATGTATAAAATGGATAACTAATAAGAAAAAGAAAGATATTAGGTGTTTGCAAAAAACAGTGCAATTTCTAAAGAAAAAAAGGATACACACAAAGCTAACGTTTCTTCTTTAAAAGGTCTTTGCACAAATTGAGTTTTTCTTCCTCAGTTGAAACATGCTGTGGTGTTAAGTGATTTAAAGGAGGGAAAATAATCCTCAGAAACCACAAATTTTTTCTAAGTTCTGTATGTTTTCCTACAGAGTTCTGCATTTGACTTTGCTGGGTGCCAGGGGCTGCTACTGAGATATGAACTTGGCATCACTCCGATACCTTTGAGGGTACTGATTTAAATCAGAATCAGAGACATAGCTCCCGGATTTTATATTAGCCCAAAGCTTAGTCTCCTCATACAGCGTCAGGGCAAGCTTGGCTTTCAAGTCTAACAACAGACTGCTCCACACTCTTGTTTCTGCTCATTTGTAGTAGTAACCATGGTGGTGGAAGTGCTGGGGCTTGAAGATTTCCTTTGCTTTCTTGCAAACTCAACAATCTCATCAAAAAGTATGTTTGTTAGGTTGATATAAAGTCTTATTGTATTGTAGTCAGAGGTGGGAAGGAGTGGAGGCTGTCACAGCTGCTGTTTGTTTCACTACTAGAAGTTGAATTTCTTGGAATTTGAACTTTAGGCTCTTGTAAATGAATCAAGCTTGAGTGATTACTTCAAGCTGATTACTTCAGGCTTCATCTTGGACAGGATAAAAATATCATTGCAAATGATTTTTGATATGGCCATACTATAGATCATATTCTATAGTGAAAATCGAGGACATTCTGCCTTCAGAAAGGAAGCTGTCACGCAGTGGCCACCTGCATTCTCTGTAGCCAGTTGACTGGAAGAAGTCAACATCGTAGGTCACTGCTCAAAGAGGGCTCTTATCAATTCTCCTTGCTTTCCCTAACCTTCTCAAATGAGAAGAAGAATTATACTATGGGGGCCAAAATATTTGCATCTTAGTGATTAGTGAATATTTGTTCATGACTTAGAAAAAATATAATTACTTTTTTTTTTTTTTTTTTTTTTTTT
>NW_006794161.1:3603733-3676103 GCF_000442215.2 Lipotes vexillifer | reverse complement strand
AAAAAATTATTTTTTTTTTTTTTTTTTTTTCTTTTGCGGTACGCGGGCCTCTCACTGTTGCGGCCGCTCCCGTTGCGGAGCACAGGCTCCGGACGCGCAGGCTCAGCAGCCATGGCTCATGGGCTCAGCCGCTCAGCTGCATGTGGGATCTTCCCGGACCGGGGCACGAACCCGTGTCCCCTGCATCAGCAGGCGGACTCTCAACCACTGTGCCACCAGGGAAGCCCTAATTACTTTTTTTTGATGTAGTAAAACATGCACTTGGACAAAATCCGAAAGTACAAAGAAGAAATACAGTGCAAAGTAGTTTTCCTCCTGCTTCTACTCCCACTGCTCTAGCAATGCAGTTAGCAAAGATAATTATATTTTCTGCTCCTTCTGAGATATTTCTATGCATGCTGATAACTGACTTGTAGTTGGTATTTTCTGACTCCTTACTTCTCCTAAAGTTTTTTTAAGTTCTAAAAAAATGCACTATGATTTCTTTTTATATACAGTATGAGAATGAGGAGGGGTGGCCCTTAAACACTGAAAAATAAAATATATATATATATATATATATATATTTTCCTGAGATGTTAACTAATGTTTCCTTTTAATATTTGAGACCATGAAAGAAACACAAGTCTAGAACAAAATATTAGAGTTAGGGAAAGTTAGGGTAATGATTAACTATGCTGCTGAGTTTTGAGATGATGTATCAATTGAGAGAGCAGGAATTCCCAATCCTGTAAAGAGATTACTTTTTATCTGTAATATTTGTAACCAAATTGGATCTCATCTATTTAGGAGGCTAACCAGGGAAATATGAATTATTAAGAAAGCATATTCAATACCTGAAAATTATTTTCATCTATATCTAAAACCCACAATTGGTTACAAGTTCTTTGGAATTTTAAAAGAACAATATGAGGAATTATAAGAATAGAAAAATTCAAGGTCTATGAGTGGAAGATGACAGGAAAGAAATCCTGAGACATAAAAAACTAAATTGGAAAGAATTACTAAAAAGATTAGTAGAGGGAATTATTTTCCATTGACAGGGGAGAAGTGCTGCCTTAATTAGCATATTTTCTTCTATTAATTTTTAACATTTTAATAAAAGCAGACTGATACAGAATGGAGTAAGTCAGAAAGAGAGAAACAAATACCGTATTCTAACGCATATAAATGGAATCTAAAAAAAAAAAAAGTGGTACTGATGAACCTAGTTGCAGGGCAGGAATGAAGATGCAGACATAGAGAATGGACTTGAGGACACGGGATGGGAGGGGGAAGCTGGGGCGAAGTGAGAGTAGCACCGACATATATCTACTACCGAATGTAAAATAGTTAGTGGGAAGCCACAGCATAGCACAGGGAGATCAGCTTGGTGCTTTGCGATGAACTAGAGGGGTGGGATAGGGAGTATGGGAGGGAGGCTCAAGAGGGAGGGGATATGGGGACATGTGTATGCATATGGCTGATTCACTTTGGTGTAAAACAGAAACTAACAGTATTGTGAAGGAATTATACTCCAATAAAGATCTATTAAAAATATAAAAGCAGACTGGAATAATGGCAATAAAATGAACCCTCACATCTTTGAAATTGTATGTGCTATGTGGTTTTCATAGTGTAATGAATTCTGAAGATATTTATCATATAGAAACAAGTTCCCCAAATCTTCAACTAACTTTGGGGTGAGAGAAACTGATAATAAGTATTGAAAGTATTCAAAGACCAAAGCAAGGTATAAAATGCAATAGAGGACACGTATGTACAATAATTCTTAGATCTTGCTTTCAGAATTCTGAAAAAAATCAGGAGATTAGTACTACATGAAACATAACATCACCTTCTGAAGTTTTAGGAACATCAAAGGGGCTGAAAGAGAAAAGGAAGAAGGCTTTATTTAACCTTGATCTTGATCATTCACATGCCATTCTTTGGGGCCAAATTGGAGTCAAGGTATTTTTTGATGACAGTAAGAAGTCAATTAGGAAGCAAAAGATGAAGGTGCTATCCCCTTATCTCTGAGTGCCCAGAGAGACCTTATCCAGAGACCTTCCATCTTCAGAGCCAAAGACCAGCCCTCAGCCAGAAATAACTTGAGCAATTTTTGTCTGACAATAAAGTAGCTAAGATTTCACACTGAAATTATAATCACATCCATTAGGAGAAATATGTGATAAGAAAATGGGCTACAGAGTGAATATCAGGCCTAGAGAGAACGGATGGCCATGACTAGAAATAAGCTTCAACTCTAACAATGCCTGGAGAACCTGAAGACACAAACATTTCTGTATGTGCTCTACAAACCCCCGTGCGAGCTTGGTTGTTCTTGCTGTGCCTTCTTCCTTCATGTATAAATCTCTCTCTCATATACATCATATAAACACTCAGAGAAGCAGAAAAAAACTCTCTACAAAAGGTTGAATGCAAGATTCCAAAAATGTTGAATCAATCTGAGGGCACAAAGAGGTTCAAATAGTGCTTGGCTTTCAGATTTATCACAAAGTGAGTCTGCCTTGATTTAAAAAGACATCCCTGAGGGCTTCCCTGGTGGCGCTGTGGTTGCGAGTCCGCCTGCCGATGCAGGGGACACGGGTTCGTGCCCCGGTCTGGGAAGATCCCACATGCTGTGGAGCGGCTGGGCCCGTGAGCCATGGCCACTGAGCCTGCGCATCCGGAGCCTGTGCTCTGCAACGGGAGAGGCCACGGCGGTGAGACGCCCACGTACCGCAAAAAAAAAAAAACCCAGTGGTTAAGACTCCATCCTCCCAATGCAGGGGTCATGGGTTCAATCCCTGGTCGGGGAACTAAGATTCTGCCTGCCACACAGCATGGAAAAAAAAAAAAAAAAAAAAGATATCCTTGAAATTAATCATGATTTCATTTTTTTCCCCAATGGTATAGTTACAGTTACTACTAAAGTTCATAGCTACAGACTCTAAAGTGATTATCTTGTTACTCTATAATCACACCTGGATACTCAGAGCATTGTACAATTAGGGCAGTTTTAACTTTCAAATGATCCTTTTAAGAAAAGATCAAATGCCCCTCATTTATAAATGGAATATCTAATTTTAGAAGGCTAACTTAAAATAGCCCCAGAAATTTGCACCTCCAGTGAAGAGATAAAACCAATACCGTTTGGGAACAAGATAATAAAATTAAGCCTCCCCGCTCAAAAAAAAAAAAGAGAGAGATAAAGATCTGAGTGGATACACACATTGCAGTCTCTGTGAACCCACACAAAATAAGCAGGGGTTAGGCGCTGGGGTGCTTTCAGAGTGCACCATTATTCACAGGAAAACAGCGAGATTCACTACGGAGGACATAATTCTTTTGACAGTGACAGGACCTCATTCACAGAACCAGGACTGATGGTGCATGCACAGTCAGCGTGCCAAGTGGCACAGGACCTGGATGTGGGTCCCTAATGGTGAACTGAGATCATTGCTGAGGACACTTGGTGATCACATAAGGGACACTCTGTTTGCTCTCTGGGAGACGCAGTTCATTTGCACTAATTGCAGGCTTGGGGGCCTGGAGAAGGCAGCTCTGTGTACACATACTGTATTCCCTTTGTGGCGAAGGTAGCTCTCACGGGCCCTGTTCCTCCTGGCATTGTGTATGTGTGTGTATTAACAGAGAGACTTAGCTGCCTTTAAAATATATGTGCATTTCTAATTCTTTGCACTAAGCTTACTAATAGCTGGTGAGGGGAAGCTACAATATAATAGTGAATTACTTTCCGGAAAAGTTTAGCAGATAATTCATGAAATAAAAGAAATCCAAGAAAGCCTAACCCAATTACTATGGTTTACAGGATTTGTTTTTGTTCAGAAAAGTTCAGTTGAAAAAAAAAATTTGTCTACTGATCTATTAACCACCTATCTATTTGGGTCATTTTCACAGTTAGAGAGATTTAATAATTCTCATCTCTAAGAATACATCCCTTAAAATATACTTCTTTCTTTTGTTATCAAACAACTTTTGAAGAAATGTAAGATTAGGAATTTCATATCTTTCAAACTTAGAAACACTGCATGTTGAAAACAATGAATAGTGTAAAATGAGCATGAAATAAATCTAATCGTGTTGATATAGTAAAGTTTTGACATTCTCAAGAGGTTTGGTTGACTAAAAAATAAATATTTACTAAGAAATTAAAATATTTAATGATATATACTAATCACCAAGACAGGTATACAAAAAAGTAGAAATAGTCCTTGTCCTGGTCATGTTTACAATTTATGAGGGGATGACAGACATGCACACTACGAAGTTACCTGCAAGGACCAAGCGAACCAATACCTTCTAAATAAATGAGAAGTGTAAGTTGTACTTCAATAATTCAGAGACGAACAGTCTCAACTCTTCACTACGAGAGTAAACAAGTGATTTCCAGAGAATATAAAAATTTTGATTGAATTGCGAATAAAAGAATAGCAGGTTCAAATGTGGAAAAGGCTTGTCAGACAGGTGAAGGTGTTTTATGGGTATGGGAATGTAGATGAGAGAAGAGAGTTGGGGAATAATGGGAACCAAAGATAACAGAGGTGTTGCAGTCAAGTGTGAGAGGACCTGGCGGTTGCCCAAAAAGTTTGAAGCAGTAGAAATAGAAACTCATCCAAGTTTTGAGAAGGATAGTTAACGTGACCAAATGCTGGTTCAAGAACCTTTTAATTGATTGAAGAGTAACAGGGAATTTGACAGGAATGGAGCCTGGAGGAATGGAGGTTAGTTAGGGGACTGTGGTCCACAAATGAGGGGATGAGGGAGTGATGTAGGATGGGGCAGTGATATTAGGAAGGAAGAGATAAAAGCTAAAGGTACAGTGATCTTTTAATGTAATATGTACAGTGTAGGTACAGTGATCTTTAATGTAATATGTACAGTGTAGGTACAGTGATCTTTAATGTAATATGTCTAATAATGTATATGCAGCCTGGGGGGAGAAAAGCATCAAACTCTGAGCTATCTGGGTAAAAAGCAGAATTAGAGAAATCCAGCAAGGGACTCTGTAAATTGGTTTGCTTGTTTGTTTTATGGGAGAAGAGTTTAAGGGGAATGTTGCATTTAAGTTGCTGAAGAAATGCTTGGGATGGGGGAAGTCCAGTGGGCAGTAGTTAGAAATATGGCCCTGGAACACAGGAGAGAATGAAGGTTGCAGGTAAATCTACAGTATTTGAAGCCACAGCGCTGGATATCACCTCTAACAAGATAAAGATGTCTGAACATAAGGTGAGGTTGATGTCAAAGGGAAGGTTTCCTGAGCATATGAATTTTAAATATCAGTTTAAAGGCAAATTCTCTAAGATGATGTAAGGATATATCATCCTTGCAAGAATTAGAGCTAATATCACTTCCATGAAACCCGTGAAGGACAAATATAATGGAATACAATGTAGATGAAATACACTGCACTGCAGGATTGTGACTTACCTTACAGCGGTCAGAAGTCTCTTTGTCCTCAGCATAGTTAACAACCCAGGGAAATATGGCAGAAAAGGATGAGATCAGGTTTTCCTGGGTCTAGATTTCAACTCTGCTATCATTATCTTAGTTAAGTACCTTAAGGTAAATTTCAGCATCTCATTTGTTGAGCAAATATACTGTGATTATGGGACTAGAGATAACATATGTCCTATATGCCTAGCACATTGTATGCATTCATTAAAGGGATGTTGCCATTATTTATTTTATTTTTGTTGTAATTTTTGTTATTTACAATGATAAAACTACATTTCTAAGGGTACAACTACACTAATTTCTATCACCAAAGTGACGTATATCAGAGAAAGAAACATTTCTGTAATGTAATTTTGAGTAAAAAGAGAGAATCTAGAATAAAATATATTCGTTGATAACATTAGTAGAACTTCATGGAGAAATTACCTATTTATAAGTGATCACTGACTTTACATAGATATGGTCTGAAAGAAAAAGAAATACATAATTCTATAAACTACAATTCAAAGGAGAAAAAGAAAATGAGTAATGGGTAAATTGAGGACTCTAAAACCTTCATTTACATAGAGAAAATAGTTCATTCTGGTAAAGTATATAAGGAGTTAAAGACCGGTAGGTTTGGTACTTATATACATACAGAATATTATAAAAAACTAGGAATCTTTTATATCCACAGAAGGAAATAAGTTCACTTGCACATGATTTCCAGAAATGAAAGAAATAAGAAGCCTTTGGTAGGTAAAAATTTATAATTCCATATTTAAAGATGTACAAGTAAAATAGTGGTCATGTGTCTACAAATTGCTAAGAAATATATTTATGTTTCTATTTGGTGACATAAGACTCAGGATAGCAAAGCAACTACGATCATGGGTTCTGGATCCAGATTTCCTATGTAATATTTCCTATTTCCAGTTACTGGGCAAATTATTTAACTGTAGTGTCCTCATCTGTAAAACAGTACCTAACTAATAGGTCTGATAGGAGAATTAAATGAACTAATACACGTAATGAGGTTAAGGAGTTCCTAGCACATGGTAAGATCCAAAAGAAGTTAATTATTTAATATTGTTTATTATCATTATCATCAATATTACTTGGAATGGAATGAAATTACCTCAGTAAGCTTTTCCCCCTTTCCAAATGTGCCTCACTATATTATTTATGCTCTAAACTGATATCTGATATTAATGACTATTACAGGCTCTTACAGGGCAGTGTTAACTAAAATGTAAGCAACAATTTTGTCAATATTGTTTGAAGTGTCCTGTATCCAACAAATGTTTATGAGAAGAAGACAAACGCAGGACAAAGACCCTGTGCTAGAAAAAATGTGATGAGGTTCAAATGGTGAAGAGGTGGATAAATGTATATAAGGAGGGGGTGGCAAAGAAAAAGTTTTATCCTAAAGTTTCTCTTGGATAAACATAAAGAAAAACAATGACATTTCTAAAATGGGACTCGTCAAAAGATTTCTAGTAAGGGATGATGGACCAATTTTCTGGTTTGCGGCTGTTTCCTCCATCTTTGAACACTGGGTGAAGAGATGCCTAATTTATACATCTCTCATGTCCCATAATAAGAAATAAAAAGTAGTATAAGAACACTTGCCAAACCAGGCTCACAAAACCATGTTTGTGGCATCTGTTGACTATCCAGATATCCCAAAGCTGTCCTGCACAGTTGTTCTCTATCATTGTCAGCCTCAGAAATCCAGAGACAGTCACATCTCTAGGGCTGGTAAAGAAGAGTTCAAACCAGTCCATTTTTCCCTGGAGCCTTAAAAACTTCCTAGACATAAAAATACTCCATTCTTCATGTCTAAGGTATGAGTAGAAGGGAATGGAGCTTTCCAGATTCACTGTGCCCCCCAGTTAAACAAATTTCTAGTTTAAGAATTTGTTGGTCAAGAACGCTTCATTTGATTTGCTCTATACAGAGTAGAAATGAAATACAAATCAATTATTTGGGCCTAATCAAGGCCATATATTTTACATTTTTAACTGTAAGGTGTTAACCAGTAAGAAATTCTATAACTGCTCTTTGACACCCAACTTCTACTTCTTTTGTGATTACTTGCTTCCATGTAGCTGAACTGCTTTGCTTCTCACATAAAAGATCAACTAAGAAAAGGATGTCCTATCAACTTAATTTAAATCCATTACATGATGAAAAGTAAATATTTTGACAGAGACATTTCAGAATCAAAAGAGAGAAGGTATCTGATTGCTTGAAAATTACCAGATCATATTACAGTAAACAAGTTACATTATGCACCCATAGTGATTTTTAGCATTTGTACCCAGAAATCAACAACTGCTAGGGTCAGAGAATAAGTTTTTAACCAATATATTAATGGAGGAAGTTACCCTCCTCTGAGTAACCAAGAGGAAACCACTTTTTAAGGTTTTACACCTTGATTGACACATACTGAATTTTAGTCTCCTTATGTTTAATGAAGAACATTTTTACAGGTATTATGGAAAAGGAAGGTAAAAAAAAAAAAAGGCTTATGAAGCTTTTCTTTGATAAAAATAATTGGGTATGAAAATTCAAACATTATGTCACTATAGAAGCAGTACAGTGATAAGTACAGACATCAAAGTAGTTGTAGGAAATATCTTAAGAATAATATGTATGCAAGGTACATGTGTTAATCTTTTTTCAACAGTTTTAACACAGCCCTTTGATTTTCAATGCCCATTATAATAATGATATGTCATTATTAAAAAATACCTAAAACAAAACTTTGGAAACTTATTCCAAGATTACAGGCAAAGAGAATGCCATAGTTTAGTTTTGGTAACGTTTAATTATGAATAAGATTATTTATAAAATCTATTTTATAAATAAAAATTTTGGCACTATATTAGTAAGTATAAGAAAATTGCAAATCCATACCTTGCAAAAACACATTTTATATCTGTCTGATACTTTTTTTTATATATGTGATATGACAGATGATAAATTAAAGGGATAACAAGTCTTTCCCTTGTTCAAGCGTAATTGCCTTCACAGTGTCACTTGTGAAGATGCTTTCTCCAAATTGTCAGACTAGGTGGTAAGGATGGGGGGATAAATACATGGGCATTATGTAGCTATGGTTATTCTGTGGACTGTATTCATTGACGCCATTAACTAAATAACATGACACAACCTCTATTCACAGAGCTGAAAGTACAGTAAGATTTCTAAGGATAAATTATATCTAATATTCATTAACAAAAATTTTGCAGTGTCACACAATCATATTCATGACTTGTAACACCTTCTAAGATTTAAACCACTCACTATATTGCCATTAATATTGTATAAGTGAAACCAGAAACTGAAGAAGTTGAATGGATTTCTTGATATGTCAAAATTAAAACTAATAAATTGGATACAAGAATCATGTCCTTTCCGTTTGATGTCATAATCTTGTCTCCCTCAAGATAACTACAATCATTACATATATATATATATATATACACACACACACACACACACACACACACACACACACACACACCTCAACATATATATGTGAAAAAAATATACATTTGAACACAGGGATATAATATATATTCAGCTACATCTAGAAGAGCTGATGAACCTATAACAAATGTAAAAGACTAACCTGGTGTTACTACTACTCCATTTCCATTGACCACAGGCCTCTCTTCCTCTTCCTCCTCAGGAGGCTCTATACTTGCTTTCTCCATGTTGCTTACTGATTTATTCCTTTTTCGTTTTCCTTCAGTGCTTGGAGTGGCTCCAGGAAGTATCTGGTCTGTTACATTTAGTAACAATGGTGCTGGTTCTGCTGGAGGCTTTGGGGTACCGTAGTAATTGTCTGCAAATGATACAAAACATATGAAGTTAAATATTTCTCCTACTGGTGTGCATAATTTGTAAAGAATGGAAATTTTATTAACAAATGTGTATCCTAGTTTATACATATATATGTATTTTATATATACACACATACATATCATTTTATATCCTTTTATGTTTTTATATAGGTGTTTATTTGTTGCTTCTATTGTACTGGCCTTTAATGCTTAAACAAAGATACAGACCTACCTTCATTTCACCTTAGTGCCAAATCAAAATATAGTCTTAGCTATTAGTTTCATATGACACATAGCAATTTCAAATTAATCAAAAATTTTTTATAACAAACCTTGATTATAATCTTTTTAAAAATAATTATGTCTGAATAAGAGTATGGGTAACCTATTTTTTTAAGCAAATCTTATAACATTCTGGAAAGGCAAAGCACATTGTGCTTTTCTCCAGCTTTCAAAGGGCTCTCTGGCTGCTGTCCTTGATGTGCACAGCATCCTGCCTAGAGCTGGATCTCCATGCCAGTTTAGTGGTTCCCATGACTGCCGACACTGGACCTGCTACTGTAATCATTCTTCAAATTACCACAGCTCTTTTTCCCACAGCTCCATGATCTGAGCTACAGAAAACGTTTCCCCCATCAGTCTGTGAGACTTCTAAAAGAGGAGACTAATTCCTATTTATCTCTGTCATAAGAGGCTGGCAAACAGTAACATGGAATATATGCTTACTATGTGAACATCTTTATATGTTCGAAGCAAATTACTTTTATGAAAAAAATACTTTAAATTTTTGATTGGTAAACGACACAGTGGTGTTTTTAAAAAATCAATGTTATGCTTTTAGCATCAACTTCAAACCCATATTGGTGTTTTCAGTTAATTGAATAATTTATGCACATATTTGCTCACTCATTCATTAAAATCTTTATTTAGTACTGACTGTGCACCCAAGCACTCCAGTATACGTCTGAGAGAAAATGATGACTATTAATACAATCCGTGTCTTCCAGATGCTCAGCGGTTTAGTGTGGAAGACAAGCACATTTGACATTAAGCAGATAAGCATTAAAACAGGAAATAGGATTAAGCACGCAATCAAGGAGGCATACAGGGGGAACCACATCTCATTATCTGCAGAGGCCACTGAAGGCAACTGAGAAAACAGTGTGTTGTGAAAGAAACCAACCCTTAAGTAGCAGTTATGGGGTCTAGATTTGGATTTTCTATATAACCACAATTCAAGCAAGTTATTTACTCAGTAAGGCTCAATTTCTTCATCTATAAATTGGAATGGCAATACTTGTTACAATCACCTGAGTTCTGGGTTGCAAACAACCAAAACATACTCTAGTTAAATTAAAGATGATAAGGATATGCTGAAAAGGTATGAGATGGCTAGTTGAGGGAAGAGGCTGGAAACCCTTGGGGAAAGTGGGCGGAGACAAAGGAGTCCAGTGTGGACACCCAAGCTGCATCTGCTGGCTCTGGACTCTGAAAGCCTAGCAGGTTCCACTACCACAGGCCATAGAATCACAATACTTCTTATCTAATAAACATAATATAAAACTAGTAAATAGTCCTGCATGTCCTGATAAATAATATAATTTTAAGTAGTGTTCTGAGATCTTCAGTGCTTTTTTTTTAATTGGAGTAAAATTGCTTTATAATGTTGTGTTACTTTCTGCTGTACAATGAAGTGAATCAGCTACATACATACCTATATCCCCTCCCTCTTGTGTCTCCCTCCCACCCCACCCCCATCCCACCCATCTAGGTCGTCACAGAGCACTGATCTGAGCTCCCTGTGCTATACGGCAGGTTCCCACTAGCTATCTGTTTTACACGTTAGTGTATTTATGTCAAACCTAATCTCCCAACTCATCCCACCCTCCCCTTCCCCCCTGTGCCCATATGTCCATTCTCTATGCCTACGTCTCTATTCCTGCCCGACAAATAGGTTCATCTGTACCATTTTTCTGGATTCCACACATATGCATTAATATACGATATTTGTTTTTCTCCTTCTGGCTTACTTCACCCTGTATGACAGACTCTAGGTCCATCCACATCTCTACAAATGACCCAATTTCGTTTCTTTTTATGGCTGAGTAATATTCCATTGTATATATGTACCACATCTTCCTTATCCATTCATCTATCATTGGACACTTAACATTGTTTCCATGTCCTGGCTATTGTAAATAGTGCTGCAATGAACACTGCACTACATGACTCTTTTTGAATTATGGTTTTCTCAGGGTATATGCCCAGGAGTGGGACTGCGGGGTCGTATGGTAGTTCTATTTTTAGTTTTTTAAGGAACCTCCATACTGTTCTCCATAGTGGCTGTATCAATTGACATTCCCACCAACAGTCCAAGAGAGGGTGTGGAGAAAAGGGAACCCTCTTCAGTGCTTTTAAGTATATGTAGTACTAACAAAAATGAATCACACTTCATGGCTTTTTTTTTTTTTCCAATTTGTCTTTTAGGGTTTAAATCTCCCTGAGGTAGAAAAGTAACCTTTTACTAATTATAAATAAATGCATAGCTCAGGCTAAAAATAAATATTACGTAACAGGTCTGGTTGAATTTACATTCCTAAATAATTACTCCTATTGAATGAGACGTGATTATAAATTATACAGCAATATTCTATTTCTACAATTTGATTTATGAAATTAAGTTTAGACTAAATTTTAGATGTAAAAGAGTACAAATCATTAGTTAAGACATTAAGATTATCTTTATTAGCAATAATAATAGCAATTTAAAAGAGGCACAGAAATAACCCATGTAGTTACTATACTTGAGAAATGTAATTCATGGAGAATAGGCTTTTACCTTAAACCAAATGCATAGAACAAAGAAACCAGAAATACCTAAAAGTAGTTGAAAAATCAGCCAGATGGTCAGGTAGCTAAGTCATTGAAATGATTTCCTGATGTTTAAATATATACAAATCAATATATTAAGGATAAAATGTGCTTTTTAGGTAACATACCAGCATGTTTTCAAAAAACAAACATCAAAACTTTTTAAAAATATAATTTGGAAAAACTGTCCCATTAAGAATGAAGTGCCTCCTCTATGCAGAGTGCCAGGATTTAGAGAATCTAAAATCCAAAATACCACAACAATATGGTGTATATTTAACAGCACAGATCATGGTGAGATAAACTTGACTTTGAATCCTGTCTCCCCTAATCTGGCTGCTTCTTTATATCCTTGAATTGATTTAGTTAAAGTGGGACTGTGGGGCTATAAGATGACTGCAGTCACAAAAGTACAGTCACAACTACAACAACTACTACTATTATTACTATCATCACCACAATTTAGTGAGCTGGACACTGTAAAGGGTATTTTACTTCTGAGTGCTTGTATCTGATGGAGATTAGAACGAAGTCATTCTGCCTCTGCAGTTAAAAGAAAATGGAGGCTCTAAAACTATTTTCCAATATTATACATGAAACAGGTGGAAAACCTACATCCATTTGACTTAGGAACCTCATTTCTTTTCAAAATACTATATTGCCTCTCAAGAGAAAAAAAAAAAAAAAAAAAGTACGATGCAATTCGCAACCTGCCCGGAACTGATGCAGTCCTCTAGGACTTCATTCAAAGCCACAACCAATGAGCAGAAAAATAACACTTTCAAGAGAAAGGCAATGCTTGCTACCAAATGATGAAGCAGGGACATTTTAGGTGAGTTTTTTCCCTCCTCTCTTCCAAAACTAAGTGGGTGTGTATGTGTGTGTGTGTTTGGGGAGAGGGTAGGGATCAGAGTGTGGTGATGACGAAGGTGATGATGTCATTGCCCTCTGCAGCGATGCCTGGCATTGACTGAACATTCCAGTCACCGTACTCAGCAACTGGAAACACGTGTCCTTTAACCCTCACAGCTGCCCTATGGGCTGGGCACTGTTATTACACCCATTTTATAGATTAAGGAGCTTTAGGGAAGGAGGTTTGATTTAGGTCCCTTAACCTGTAAATAGCAGTGCCATGCCTAGAGCTCTATCTGACTCAAAAGATGATGTTCTTAAACCTTCCCCTGGGTTCCCCTCATATCCATGCCAAGCATTCCCAATGTTTCCACTCACCCATTCTTTTAATAACACTGTCATCATCGTCAAATTTTGAAATCTTATCTTATATATTTGCACCCGCGTCTCCTGCATCGGCAGGCGGACTCTCAAGCACTGCGCCACCAGGGAAGCCCCCCTAGCCCACTTTTTACTGACTATATTTGTATTTGTAAAGAGTGGTGTATTCATTAGCACTTTCATGTAAGTTTAATACAAAATTTCACTAACTTAGTTGTTGAATATGATGACAAAATGGAAATGATACATAACATTGTTCACTTAATTCTATCACAATTAGGATAATCTATAAATTAACATAGTTTAATTTTGAATCAATGCTTGGAAAATAAGAGACAATTATTTGAGAAACCCGATTTAACTTGATTTATTCCTCAGCTTTTTAAGTACTTAAAAGAATGGCTATCTTTTTCATAAAGATATAGTTATGAAAGAGTGAAACAGGGTGAATGTAGTCATTTCTTACATTATAAATATGAAAAAGCTTTCCAGAAACTTGAATAAAAACAATAGTTTATAAAAATGTCAATAATTGGTTTCATAGTAATAAAAACATTTACTAAAGGACCATTTACACTGAACACCGTTATATTAATTTCCTGCAAGGGGAGAGAGACTAAAACAGACTACATTGTTATGAGCTAACCTCCCTAGAAAACGCTTGGAAAATCTATTCCATTACTCACTTTTACGCAGACCTTTCCTAAGTCATCCAGAAGAGATGAAAAGAGCTTTTTAAAATAACTTTTTGTGTACTATACTTGAAGGCTATCACAGAATTACTCCTTTGCTTTCTCTATGCTTGTTAGACCAAATAATCTTTTCAAAAAGTCTTAGTCTAAGTTTTTTAAACAATGTTTTTGTCTTTCTTCTGACCCTTCCCAGGTTTTTTTTCCCCACACCGATTTCAATGGTGAGGCCAAGGGGAAAAAAGGAAGAGAAAACAATTTCAATAAATTATAAACTGTTCCCTTTCTTATATCCTTAGTCCTTATTGAAGGGTAATAGATACCAAAATAGTATTTGCTGAGATGCACCAAATTCTTTATGTTTGTAAGTTCTGATATTATGACAAGAAGTATGAAACACACTAAAAGCTAATTTTAGGTATGAGGAAATGTGAAAGTGCTAGTAACAAGCTGAAATACTTTGAAATGCTTTTACTTATTTCCAACACCTTTTCCCTTCAAAGTAGATCATGATAGAAACATGTGATTTGTTATTTAGTTCATTTGGCTTTTTAAGTAGTAGGCCCAGATGTTGACTTGTTGTTTCAGTCCTTTGGGTGTATAATAATAACATGTGTAGGTTTTACATCAAATAATCATATATCATTCCACATGGCACCCAAGGGCAGATGGATTTTAGAAAGGTACTATTCTTGTCTTCAAGATACCTCACAGATTAAGGTCTTGATCCCCATTCCTCCCCCAGTATTCTCAGTGCTTTTATTCCCATTTTGGTAACCAGAAAGAATCAATTTTGGATAATGATTTAGTGGAAGAGAGATGACTGCCTAAAGGTACTCTGGGACATGCATACAACACAGCCCATCACTGAGGTCCCCAGACAGCTTAAGAATATGTCCTTGTGTTGGAAAGAATGTGTGGCAAAATTTGAGAGGTTGAAAATCTCATCATTTGTTTTTTTACTGTTTTATAAATGGAGCAAATAGTTTGATACTTGGCCTCCTAATGGCACCTGCATAAACTGACTCTGACATTAAATGGAGAGGAGAGGTTTGGAGTTCCAGGTCCGTGCATAATTAATTTATGTTAGAAAACCTGACAGATCATAAATAAATAATTATTTTTATTACATCAGAGATTTAGATCTGTATTAATAGAAACAGATAAGTCATGAGAGGTTTCTAAATTCAAATTTTAAGACCTGTTAACATATTACACAAGGGATAGTAATGACTGAAAGTTAGTACCAAAAACCATCATAAGACAGTCTTGCCATGGCAAGAATCACAGTCATATGGCTGCAGAGTTAGTAAATTAGAAATTCTGTAAATACAAAGTTAGTAAATGTAACCTCAAAAAATATTCTACTTTTCTAAAATTACACTTCCTACCAGAAAATAAGGCTCAAAGTCCCACTGTAGAAAGCTTTCGTCAACTGATTTTTGAAGTTATTTTTGTAAGCAGCTCTGATACTTAAATTTGATCTGCCCCTAAAAGGTATCATTTCCTCATCATGTCATATATAGTTAGCTTGAAACCAAAGTGTAAAAAAACTCTGACCTCAAAAGATGATGTATTTTCCTTTTGTGGTGAAAAGCATTCATCTCACATATGACGGAAATAGAAAAAAACATTCCAATGGTATTTTGTCACTGATACCTGTGCAAAACAGTAAATTGCTGAATTCTTTGAAAATTCAGTGTTAAATGTGACTTCCAAAATGTGGACAATTGTGCAAACAATGTGAAAATTTATGTTTTTCCACATGCAAAAGTGAATTATTCTGCAACAACCCCTACCTAAGAATTTCAAGTTTATTTTAAATTAGTGAATGCTGGTTTAATAATATGATCCCCATGCTTTCTGAATTTCACTGTCTTCAGCTGTTCATTAGTACTCTCCAGAAATCATGTAGATGGTTTACCCTAACATTTTCTGAAACTTGTTTTCAAGTTCTCATTGAGTTTCTTGTGTTCCTGACCCAATTTCATTTATACATGTTAGCCAATGTTGACAGACACAGGACAAATCTTTGCTAAATGGAACTATCTACAGACTGGTCAGGGTAGGTGGTTTCGTTGTTTACAGGAAACTAGATACCCTTTCCTTTAGTGACTCTTCCCTCAGGCATTATTCAGAAGAGTTCAGAACATTTCCTACCTGTGCGGAATAAAATATGCAAAGAAATCATGCAAAGAAATCCTCAAGAGAACAGAAGGAAGTTACATATGATTTTTCAATGTCAAATATATATCTGCTTTCAAAGTAAAGCATTTGAACATTTATAATTATAGAAACATAAAAAAAACTACAAGCCCAATTCACAAGCATATCACATTTAAATAATATTAAATTCCTTAGAGCAGCTCTGTCATAAAAATGTAATATCAGCCACAAATACAAGCCACATGTCACTTAAAATTTTCTAGTTAGCAACACTCAAAAGGGAAAAAGAAAGGTGAAAATTATTGTAATAATATATGTGACTTTACCCAACATACACAGAATATTATCATTTCAATATAATATAAAAGTTATGAATGCAATATTTTTACTTTTTTTCTTACTAAGTCTTCATAACCCAGTGTACAGTTTACACTTAAAGCATATTTTAATTCAGACAAGTCCCATTTCGAGCGCTGAAAAGCCATATGTGCCTAGTGACTACTATGCTGGACAGCACAGCCTTAGACTTTTATCAAATAACATTTTAGGTTACCATATTACCACCTGGCTCATTTTTCTCACAAACGATAATGTGAAAGTCGTTTAAATGACTAAGAAAACTGAGTAAACACTAAAATACAATGACAACTTCAGGTGACATTGTATCAATGATATTTCTTTTGTTTAATTGCTTTGCTGCACTGAATACATGTAAGATACTATTAAGCACCCAACAGATGTACATTTCATAACAGTGCTCTTCCACCCTGCTTCCTAATCATCCACTTTATCACTTTATCTTGTCTTAACCTGAAAAATCCACTTCTGACTTTATTATCAAGCTATAAGTTAGAAAGTGCAAAAAAGAACAAATATTTCAAGCAAATAATATACATATGGACTCATGTGAGGAACCTATCTTATGTCCAAGAATAGGACTGAAGAGCCCTTTTTAGTTAGTCACAACCCATAGAGAGAGCACTTGTTGACTCATGGTGATAGTGTAAAAACAGATTATTCATGCGTGTTTTCCTCCCTCTCGATACGTCTGGTTATACACTCTCATTTCGATCATCCATAGTGCTTAGAACCCAGTGCCTCATACTTCTCTCATTAGACTCCTCTTTCATCCCCCATGCTGATAATAATTCCAATTTTATTTTTCTTCTATATAGTATATATGTCCCATTTCTAATTTCTTTAGTTCTTGCTAAGTGACTGGATCACCACTCTGATAAACTAATTTAAACTCGATGCCAACACCTAATATATCTTAAATATATCTTAATATATCTTAAAAATTAACAGCTTTTAAATCTAATCCAAAAAGTTGATGATGAAATTCGGTCAATTCATTGGAGGAACATATGTTTTAGAAGAACTTATTTTTTGGTGTTCTCAAATCACAATAGGGATATTTTCTTGCGTAGTCAGAGTACCTGGTGAGATACATGTGGTGATCCTTGGGGAACCTAAACAGAGGTCAATGCAAAGATTTTTGGAAAACAGCCCTGAGGAAAAAAAAATAATTTGTATTATAATTCCAGTTAGTACCAAATTTACATGTCTACCTTTTTGAATGGAAACCTTTTGCAACTGTGTTATTAATGCAACTAATTAAACAAGTTTTAAAGTGTCAAGTGAGCTCAGCCCTTAAGAGACAGTCCCTTCATGGCTCAGTAAATGAGAAAGTGGAAGTGAAATTTTTTTTTTTTTTTTTTTTTTTTTTGCGGTACACGGGCCTCTCACTGTTGTGGCCTCTCCTGCTGCGGAGCACAGGCTCCGGACGCGCAGGCTCAGCGGACATGGCTAACGGGCCCAACCGCTCCACGGCATGTGGGATCCTCCCAGACCGGGTCACGAACCCATGTCCCCTGCATCGGCAGGCGGACTCTCAACCACTGCGCCACCAGGGAAGCCCCGGAAGCTAAATTTTGACGAATTTTTAAATGGGCATTTGCGCAAAGCTCAGTGGATTCCTGTGATAGTCATCTTGATTAAATTTACTTCTTCAAAAATTGATAAAGGAAATTGAACCTTTCCAGGACAGTATTATTTTTCTCACACAGCATTTATGGCTTGTCATATAACTTCCTTCTCTCAATGGTGCTATTAACTGTGATACTATAAAGTTACTAAGAAATTAGGAGACCTCTAAGGCTTTCTTTTGTCACTGTCTTGCAAGTACAATATCTAGCGAAATTCTGATTAATCTTAATTTGATTATTGCTTAATGACTAAAGAAATTTGCCAAATATCTATTTCTTAGTTGCTAATAGAAGTCAGAAAAATTTTACTTCTACTTGGAAAATATGTTTGCTGGATTTTTCTGAGCATGCATAAGAAAGAGTCCAGCAAATATTCAGAGGATCTGGCTCCTAATCAAGGTTCTACCACTAACTTCCTAAAAGACCTTGGATTAGGCATTAAACTCCTCTGAATTTTAGTTTCCTCATTTCTGAAATGACAGAATTGGGTCATAGCTCTAAAGTACTTACCTCCAAAATTCTGCAAATTTTTAAAGGATGTAATGACAACAGGTTATATTTCCTTGCCATCGTATCAGAAAGTCTTGAATCGACAATAAGTAGAGAATGACAATAAATTGTAGCCAACAATTTCAATTACTTGAGAGTCTGGACTCATTTGCTTTCTTGACACAAATGTGGAGAACTGTCATGTTACTCTCTCTATATATTTCTTTGCACATTCCCTTCTGGGAAAATGGCTGTGGTTACAGAGTACTTCTATTTTTGTTCCAAGCCTTTCATTTGCATCCATCCCTGTTGGTGAATTAGAAAACCCCTAAGTAGATCCCTCATAGGATGTGAACTCTCATTACTTTGTGGAAGAGGCCATATATGAAGTACTTCAACTTTATGTTTTAGTCCATGAGATATTTTTAAAATGTATGACTTTTTTAAGAGTCGACATTTTCATTGTGACCTGTGAGACACAAACATAAATCCTAGATGTTAGAGTATAGTTAAAGTTAGCAGCAGTGTAGAACCAATTTATGAGCCAGGAAAACAATGAACAACCCAAAAGGTTAAAGAAAATAAGAGGTTTTGGTATTTAACTCTAAGGCTTTGTCTGTGTAACTGTAACAAGTCTTTAATAATGCATTTTGTTTTTCCTGAATCAATGTACTCACAGCCTATGAAAATCAACCTGTGACAAAGACAGTTCTGTCAGAACTACTGGCAGTTTATATTTAAAAGTCCAGAAACCAACCGCTAAATCTTTTAAGATGTATTTTTTATTGAGGTACACCTTCCACAATCCTCAAATTTTTACATTATAATTTTGCCTTTCACACTATCTTTCTCATTGTGTAATAAATTTGAAAGTATCAGAAACAGTTTATTGTAGAAAAATTGTTGCATTAATGAAGGAAAGGTAGAGGGAGAAATGTGAGGGAAAAAAGATCAGAAAAGAAATGGAAAGTAAGAAGAAAAATAAAGAGCAGGAGGAAGAGGAGAAGAAATAATTGGAGGAAAAGATTGAAAAGGGAGGGCTTCGTTGGTGGCGCAGTAGTTGAGAGTCCGCCTGCCAATGCAGGGGACACAGGTTCGTGCCCCGGTCCGGGAAGATCCCACATGCCGTGGAGCGCCTGGGCCCGCGAGCCATGGCTGCTGAGCCTGTGCGGCCGGCGCCTATGCTCTGCAATGGGAGAGGCCACAACAGTGAGAGGCCCGCGCACCACAAAAAAAAAAAAAAAGGGAAGAAGATGAGAAGGAGTCAGATGGGGATGAGGAGGGCTGCGATGTGCCTTTTCATGATGTTCTAACATTATTGCTGGTGACATTCTGGCCCAAAGCCATGCATACGTGCTCATCTGTCATCCCCTAATAGCCGATAACGTACTAAGCTACGCTGTCCAATATGGCAGCCACTTGTTACAACTGGCTGCTGAGGACTTGAAATGTGGCTGGTTTGAATTGAGAAGCTGTATAAGTGTAAAATCCACACTAGATTTTGAAGAAGGTACAAAAAAGTAAAGCACCCCAGTTATTATTTTTATGTTGATTACATGTCAAAATGATAACGTTTAGATTGCATAACGTTTCAATTCCTCTTCTAGTTCTTGTGAGAAGAAGTAAAACTCAATACGTAGTCAGTTACTGGTAGCAGGTAACGGCATCCATAACTAATAAGAGCTGGTGAAGGTGAGGGTTAGAGTCAATCCAAAGGTCCAGGACAGTAATAGACACTTGATGGGCAAGAGGTCAGCCAGGAAAAGGTTTCAAGGGTCACCAGGGGGTTGAGATTCTCATAAGCTGACCTAGCCAATTATTCTGTCATTTATTTAGCTAATATTTACTGAGAGCCTACTATGCGTCAGGCATAAATTATCTCAAGGTACAATGATGAAAAAAACAAGCAAGTCCTCTTTGAGCTTACCTTCTACTGAGGAGACAGATATTAGTCAAATAATCACATAAATACTAAATTACAAATTGACAATAACTATAAAGTAGTAGTGTTCTGAGAACTCTGAGAAGAGTTCAAGTTAGGCTTGTTAAGGAAAACAAAAAGGCATATGATTAAAAACCCAGTCCCCTCCCCTCCATCTGGGCCAAAATATTTCTGGGTCAATACAGATTTTTAAGAAATGCATGTGGCTTTTCTAACGATAAGAAATAAAATTCCTTTATTGTTTCTGAAACTTGTCCCAAGGACTTCTCTGAAGGTTAAGCAGCTGAGCTAGATGGAAGTTGATATATATGTGAATATGTGCATGTTTATGTGTGTGTTCTTCCCCCAAACAAACCTAATTGCTTATAAAAGATAATTGTAAAATTTCTGCTAACTAGTTAGTCAGATCAGTTTCCCCTGTCTCAATTTAACTCAAGACATAGTCTATGTTGTAAAATACTTCTGACATTCCAATAACTCAAGGGCTATGTGGTTGGAAATTTAAAGTTTGGTTTTTGATGATATGAAACTAACTGAAGGCATATTTGATGGCAGGTTTAATGTAATGATTAACCTTCTCTCCCCACACTCCCTTGGTACTACAGTAATATGGCCTTTCTTTCCAGACTGATAACCAGTGTGGACTACTCATTTATTGCTTCTGACAGTGGGGACAGGGGTGGAGTCAGTGAAAGGCCAGCTTTCCATGGCACTGATGTCTAAATTGAGATAAGAAAGATGAGTAGAACCTAGTAAAGGTTCAAGACATACAAGAAAAGCATTCCACACTGAAGGAATACATTTGCAAAAGCCCTGGCTCTAGAGGAAGAACAGTTCCTTAGAAGAACTGAAAAGAAGAACAATGTGCTTGGTGCCAACAACAAGGGGGACCCCTGAGGTTAGAGATCACATGGAGCCTAAAGGTTTTGTTAAAGTTTTGGGTTAATTTTCAAAAAGTGAAGGGAAGGTTTTAAAAGACGTTCAGGTTTGTTTTTTCAAGTAGATTGCCAGGCTGCAGCATGTAGAATGGATTGGAAGCTGCAAGAGGGAAAATCTTGAGGTCAATGAGGGGTTTATGGCAGGGGTGCAATGATGGCAACTTGGGCTATTGGGAGGTGACAGATGTGGGGACAATGATGATAATCAGTTAGGGTTCAAAGGACAAAACCAAAGAAACAAAGTAATGTTTAGGTAAGAACTAATATTAGCAAGTTGCCTCAAGAACTGTTAGTCTTTTCATGCTGACCTCCCCTTCTTTCTCTGGGAAATAAGAAATTTTGGACAGAACCTCTAAATTTGCCCCAATACTCAGGACTCTTTATGTGCTGTGGATTGGCATGACCATGCTGCAGTATGGACTTTTTGTCTTGAAACATTAGAGAATTCTTTAAGTCTTAATTTCCTTCACAAATATTCAGGTGCTGATTGGTGCCCCTATCAGAGTTTGTTTATACCTCTTGCTACAGCTTTTACATTTTATCGTAATTATTTACTTAATGCCTGCATGGCACTAAGTTTTGGCTTCTCAACAGGTGCCATTTATCAGTTAGCTTTGTTTACCCAGCATCTAGAATAACACTGCACATGGTCAATAGTGAGTAAGTGAATTCTTCCACTGATGGGACACTCACACCCTGTAAAGAAGGATGCAACCCTGGTCACTATTTCTTGACTTGGAATTTTGTTAGAAATGTAAATTCCCAGTCCCCACTCCCCATCTCCTAATCAGAAGCTATGGGCTTGGGTCACTTTAGGTCATTATGATACACATTAATATCTGAGAACCACTGTTTTGGAGGACTGCCTCAATGGGAGGGAGATCAATCGGATGAGATTTATTTTAAAAGGCCAGCATAAGAGAGATTCAAGTAGCCTATTTCAGGATCTCTTATCATTCCTTCTTCTAAGTAGTCTTTATAAAAAGTTGCAAGACAACATAGGTGTTTTAGTATTAAAATTCTGACATGCAAACCTATGTTAGGGGTCAGCAAAATCGTTTTGTAAAGAGGCAGAGAATGAATATTTTAGACTTTTTTAGGCATATGGTTTCTGTCATAACTATTCAGTTCTGCTGTTGTAGTGTGCAAGCAGCTACAGATAGTACATAAGTGAATGGGTATGGCTGTGCTCCAATAAAACATTATTTATCGATGCTAAAATTTCAATATCATATGCTTTTCATGTGACACAAATATTATTATTTTGACTTCTTATATGATTTAAAACAAAAGCCATTCTTACTTTGTGAGCTGTACAAAAGTAGGTGAAGTGGATTTGGCCCACAGGATGTAGATTGCCATCTCCCTGGTCTATGGAATAATCAGTTACCAACACACAATTTTCCAAGCATAGATATTGACTCATTAATTGAACATTTAATATGTGCCCAGCAAATAAGCAATGAAGATAAAGCACTTGTCCTCATGGAACTTAAGAATCCAGAGGAGAAAAGATATTAAAAATTAACCAAATAAATGAGATAAATAAAGGACATGCCAGAGTGCTTAAGAGAGGTCAATAGAGAAACCTACTTTAGGTAGGGTGGGCAAGAAAGGTCTATCTGAGAAGGTACTGTTTAAACTGAGATTCGAAGGATGAGAATGTGCCTATTGTATAAACGGCCAGGAGAAGAGGGTTACAGGTGGAAGAATAACAAGAATAAAGTCGATGGGATAGGAAGAGCTTCATGTAATAATAAGAGGGGAAAGATTCAACTGGAAAGACAGAGAGGAAGCAGATCCTACAGGGCCTTGTCAGTCAAGCCAAGGGATTTGGAAAGGTTTTACAGAGGGGAAACATATGATTTTATTTAAGGTTCTAAAAGGTTATTCATCCTTGTTGCTATGTGGAAATAGAGTTGGAGGGGAACAAGAGACATGGGAGATGGTTTGGAGATGGATGAAAGGGGTGTTTGTGTGTGTGTGTGTGTGTGTGTGTGTGTGTATTACCATCAGACATCGGATATCATTAAAACTGAAACACTCATGCAGAAAACTCAGTAAAACAAAAGAATTTCCCAAGCCCAAACTGATAATCCTAAAATTGCAGACTCTAAGAACACATTCAACACTAGAGAATCTGAGCTGTTTTTGGAGGTCAGTGGGATAGGATTTGATCTAAATATAGAACAAAATCTTCTAGGAAGAGGATAGAAAGCATCATTTAACATTTTTCATTAGCTAAAGAATGATATTGTTTATATGAATATAGACAAGAAAAGGAACTCTGAATAGGTAGGTAGGCCTCATGAATGAATAAACTTTGATAGCTTACTGTGCATCACAGTGAAGAGCTATTCAATCCAGCTCAATAATGACATTTTTTTCTATTACCAGAGGCATTTATGTAATAACACAATCCTATTAGTAGATCCGTCTAAATTGATATCAAAAGGACAATTAAAACTGGCACTCAGGGTACAACTACTACTCAGTGTGGTAGGTTGGAATGTACTGAACGTCATTTTTCAAAAAGGTATACTGTTAGTTTCGGGGGCATAAATGCTAATTAGAGTAATGACTTCCTTCAGCAAGTTCCTTTTTATGAGGCCATTTGGATCAGGTTCTCTCCTCCATATAAAAGGGCAAATCCTTATTAATTTAGATGATTACCTCATAGGAATAAATACTAAGGGAAAACAATACCACAGGCCCAGCTGACCATTTCTCCCCCATTACTCCACGTCTCTGATATGGTGATAACAAGATGAGGACACATAACATTTTTCTTCTACAGTGGTTCACATGTCCCTACTAACCTTCCACCAAAAGCTTCTTATTACCAGAAAAGAAAGCTAATTTCATATTTGGAAGTTCCATTAAAAAAAGTGACTACTGATGAAGAATATGGACCAGGGGCATTTTAGTTCATATCTTTATTTAGAAATACTGGGACTCCATTGCCAGTAACTAAGGTAGATAATTGCCCAAGTAAATTTTATACGAATCAATTGAAGCACTGCTTAGAAAAAAAAAAAAAAAAAGTAACCCAAAGCAAATCCTTATACCATTCTCTTACATTCATGTCACGAGAAACCAATAGCCTAAGTGTGACTGTGAGTTTCAAGAAGCGATCTGTGCTTTGGGCTGGAGGCAGCATGCTGAAATTCCTAAATTACACCTCTCCCAACAGGAGGCTCTGATAACTCCAGGGACTCGAATGGAATATCAAACTTCTCACCCAAAGGTCATTGGCTCCAATTTGGCTTAAACTGGTAGTGACTAAAAGTTAGTATTGATAGACAGCTGTTCAGCTGTTCAACAAAATGAACTGGTGGTCTCAGTGTAATTTCTAAAAGACAGGTATCTGTGTCAGGAACTTGTGATTACCTCATGCTCCAAGGTGGATAGTTTTAGGCAGGAGTCAAGACATTGACTGAAAGGAGATATTCCACCACCTTCTAGCCTTTACAGATGGTCTTTTTATATGGGAACAGCCAAAAGTTTTAGGACAAATGGCAAGAAGTTCATTACCTGATAGTTTCTCATTTTTAAGGTAGGGCTACATTGGTATCTAACAGCAATCTCTCCAAATATCTATGCCTATGTTTAAATAAGATATCATAGATTTTAATGAGAAATGCTAAGGAGAAGATTTTATTAAAATAACTTAGACTCTTGCTACTCAAAGTGTGATCTGAAGACCGACAGCATCTCCATCACCCTGGAGCTCATTATAATTGCAAACTCTCAAGCTCACTCCAGATATATTGACTCAGAATCTGCATTTTAACAAGATCTTCAGGTAATCCAGATGCACAATAAAGTTTGAGGAGTGCAATGTGTCTTGAGGACACATTGTACAGCTGCTCACTGAACACAAAGTGTACTCTATAAACGTATGTTGATGACAAAAATAAAGACCTGAATACTGTTTCTGTATGTTAATTTCATAATCTTGTATCCCAGCTGTTTGTATTACTTACTTGCCACTTAAAAAATTGCCTGCCAGGGCTTCCCTGGTGGCGCAGTGGTTGAGGATCTGCCTGCCAATGCAGAGGACACGGGTTCGAGCCCTGGTCTGGGAAGATCCCACATGCCGCGGAGCAACTAAGCCCGTGAGCCACAACTACTGAGCCTGCGCGTCTGGAGCCTGTGCTCCGCAACAAGAGAGGCCGCAATAGTGAGAGGCCCGCGCACTGCGATGAAGAGTGGCCCCTGCTCGCTGCAACAAGAGAAAGCCCTCGCACAGAAACGAAGACCCAACACAGCCAAAAATAAATTAATGAAAAAAAAATAAAAACAAAAAATTGCCTGCCTATTTATTGTCTTAGCGTCCCTCTTACACTTTAGGCTCCTAGAGGGCAGGGATCCAACCTGGCATTCCCTTTGAGCCCAATCTAGATTGTATCAGTTGAATAATAGAAGTTGCAATTGTAAGTCTTCATCATCTTATGTTAAATTAAGTCATATTAAGTAATCTTATTCTCAAGCAATAGTAGTTTAAACAGACTGTGTTTACCTGAGAGACCTGAAGAGCTATTACGATGCCCTGGATCATTAACTAGCAGTAAATTGCTAAACCACCATTTAATGACATTCATAGCAAAGTATTAATACATGATGAGAGAATTTTGTTCACTCTGTTAAACTAGTAACAAACACAAAATGAAACACTCAGACCAATTTTTAAAATGGTCTTGTGTAGAACATATTGCTATTTACTACATTTCATTAAATTTAGTCAACACGAGACTGATTAACTGGGATATATTTAAAATTTGGGTTATTATTTTATTTGTATGAATGTTTACAGTAACTGTCTCCCAAAGAAAAAATGTAAAATGCATTAACTTTATGGTATTAATACATCCTTCAGCCTCAAGTTGAGCTGCTCCCTAGAATCTGAGGCTTCTATTCTAAAAATAACCCCCCAAATTTTAACAATGTATTGAACATTTTCTCCAACACACATTTTACTGCCCTATACAAATTATTCAGACAAAAAAAATTGGATACCCAAGGTTTTCATATGAGGCTCTCAAGGCACTGAGATCTGTTAGCTGGGCAAGTTCCCTTAATTCTCTAAGCCCATATTTCAACATTTGGTTGTTTGTATTTTAAGAAAATGGTAAAACCAACTTCCTGCAACTATTCTGAGCATTTAATGAGATGAACATTAACAAGTTTTTTTGCATATAATAAGTACTTCATGGTTGTTTGCTACTAATTTCTATTAATACTCTACTAATATTACTTCTCTTAATACTATTTCTATTACTTTTAGTACTATGACAACAATAACAACTACCACTACTACTACAATAAATACTTCCAGTACAATATTTGCTTTGAGATCACTGGGTTGCATACCAGATTTTATAATAATTGAACATACAAGAACCACTCTTACACAGTTCACCAGGTAATATCAAAACATAAAGCTCTGAATTAAAGAAAACTTAAAGATATATAAACCTGCAGGTATAATTATATTTTCTATTAATGCTAAAGATTTGCAATTATGGCTTAATGCAATCTTGGCCTTTCTTTAGGCTTAGAAAATTAAACATTTGATTACGCTTGGTTAGGAATATTGCCAACAGCTGTTGCCCCCTACACCCTTTCTCTTAATAGAAAAGAATGATCCATTATCATACCAGTTGTTGCAGGGCCTCATCGCTCTCCTTCTACCTAGAAGCCATATAACCTAGAATAAAAGCATGACCCATGGACTCAGAGAAACATGGGTTCAAGTCTGGGCTCTGCCACATGGTAGCTGTGTAACCCTGAACATGTTGTAACATCTATAAAACAGGAATAACGAATAATAGTACCTTCCACGTAGCATTGTTGTGAAGAGAGAAAATTAGATGCTGCATGCTTCTGCATAGCACTCAACATTGTGCAGTGGTCATGGTTAAATAACTCATAAATGCTATTATTATTGCCTAGACTTGAAGTATTTAAAATTTTTTAAAAAGGCAGAGTTTCTGCCCAGGGGTCGCACTCACTTAATTTTATGCTCAATAGAGGACACCTTTCAAAGGCCTGACTTTAGGAACTGGTGAACCCAGACTGCCCAATCTTTTGGGCTTCTTTTTTTCTCACCTCTACGATTGGGTTCTCTGGAGAATCCTGACTCATACAATGCTTTTAACATGCCTTAGTTCATGGTAACCTACTGACTTGTCAATCCTTTCTCTAGCTTATTGATTTTGCCTTTGGAGTTAGAAAGGGTCTTGAATGACTATGTAGTCCAAACTCTCATTCCACGTACTCCAGTTAGGTCTGCTTTTCCAGTGTTCATTCAGCCTCTGTTTCTAGCACTTCCAATGTTTTACTTTCACTGTATAATTAAGCAACCTGTTCTGTTCCTGGAGAGCTCTTAATTATGAGACAATTCTTCCTTCTGTTGAACAGATATCTTTGTTCCCTGTTACATAAAATTAATAATACTGATTTTGGTTTTGGGAGCAGAATAGAATAAGCTTAAAGGTTATTCCACATGATGGATCTTCAGATACTTCAAGATTGCTGTCATATCTTTATTCTTAAATGTAGTGTTGAACAGAACTAGACAAGGGGCTGGAGACATTGTCTTTCCAATACTGAAGACAGTGGGGCTATTACTTTCTACTTTGATTTGGATATTATCCAATTATTAAATAAAACTTGAATGACTATCTGGTGGTAGGTAGAAAGAATTCACCTTTGGTCCAACTTCTAAGATGAGATTGCTAAGAAAACGCTGGTGGTTTTTAAAACTTATGTGTCCTTTTACCTTCCATGAATCTTTTAAACCTCAATTAACTGAAGAAAAAGGTTTCTCCTCTTATTTTCTATAAATAGATTGCTAATAACTTTAAAATTCTTCTATTAGCATCTTGTCCTACAAAAGTAGGCTTCCTCTTTTTAGAGGCCTGGTTTGACAAAACTCCTGGACTTTGATGAAGAGAAAAGCTGACAGATGAAAGCTATCCTGGAACTATCAGTTAGCTCTTGTTTCCGGAATTGTCCTGGAACTATCAGTTAGCTCTTGTTTCCGGAATTGGCCTGGCACTCACAGCTAGGCCTCAGCGTTCTCCTGTCAAACATCAACAATTTCACAGAACACCAACTTCAGACAAGGCCATTCTGGGACTATGATGGATCAATAGAAAAACAAGACCACCCTCTGCTGTATCTTTCTTAATGACAGCATTAGCCTTGCTTCATCCTTCCACCTTCTAGATAAGAATTATTTAGATGCCCAACCAGAAAATCATCCCTGCTTCCTCACAGCATTCAATCCAGAGAAAAGTGCCACTTCCTTGAGCCCTCCTTAAATTCGCCTAATGCAAAGCCAGTTCCTAAATCTTCCTCCTGAGATGTCCCGCACTTCCCCACAGTGTGCGCTCTCCCTCACTGCAATGAGTCAATAAACCCACTTTGTTCAACTACAAGTGTGTTCCTGGTGATCTTGGCTGAAAGACACTGACGTCTTGTTACTGAGGTGACACATAAAATTAAAAAACACTAACTGGAATTTTACCAAATGTAAACCTTACTATAAATTTCTTATGGCCTCTAAATCACAATTGTAATAAATCTAGACACAATGATGCCAATTTGGACATTAAATCCATTAGTAAGGGCCCATTTGCATGTTTGTTATCATGAACTAAAAATCATTTTCTGATGGGAATATTGATCTTGCCTTCCCTAGAGTTTTACTCTTGACTTCCTTCCGAGCAGAACTTAGATGACCTTTTGTTCAGGCACCTGAGTTTTCATAAGAGAATCAATCCTATCTTCCACTCAGCTGATAAAGCATTTAATGCTCCACTTGACTGGCAATAGGGCACTAGTACATCAGATACACCTCAGAAAGGATGATCCTGGACTTAGGGCTGCTCAATACATTTCAAAAGCTCAACCAAGAAAAACAATAGTTGTGAAGGGTTACCAGGAAGATACACAGTCCATATATTCTTCTAGATACTCTAAAATCTACCCCTGGAATAAGTCGGACCAATAGAAAACTGTTAATACCTAGATCTCATGACATTGATTCCCCAGATAAGAGTTTTACCCCGTTGCGTTTTTGTACCTTTCCATTGGAATATTGAAAACACACTCTTTAAAATTTTCTAGACTAATGCATACCAATTTTACTTTTTTTTTTAAAGTAGTCACATTACATAAGCTTGTAGATCATGAAAACTTCTAAGTCTCTTCCATAAGATCTGTTGTCAAGCCAGATGTCTTGCTTTTGCATTACTTTACAGGATCTAATGCTTGCTTAGTTAGTTAAAATGTTCCTCTTTGTACCTACTTTGCATCTGAATTATATTTCCAGCATGGATAATCTGAGATCCATATACATAAGTAATATTCCTACTGCATGTCTACCTCCAAAGGAGACAATTATGAGGAGACCATCCTGAGAAAGAACCTTCCAGGCTTTCATGAGACACCAAAAGGGTAACTGTCTATCTAACTACTGAGCTTGAAGTGAATTATATGAAAGTTTAAAATACATTCCAAAAAGCCAAATAGGAGTGGTTTTTGGAGATTCACCAGTTTGCACTGCCAATGAAATAAAAGGCCTATTTGCTTTGACTACTTTGGTTTGGCAATGAGTTGAAGAAAAACAAACTTAAAAAGTATAAAGAAAGTAGCCATAGATTTTTAGACAAACATTTTTCCTTTAACTCTGAAATACATCACATAAAAACATATAGGCCAGCATGACAGTAAAAGCAACCTTTATAAGAAGCTGTACAGATTAAAATGAGACACTACAAAGGCACTGTGTGGTGTTCTGCTTGACAGAAAGGGTGTCTGTGGCTGCCATATTGTAACTGCTTATTTTAAAAACTATACGTCTAAGACTCATCCCAGCTAACAATGAGGCAGGCAGAGACTACTTGTGTTTGAAACACCACAGAAGGTGGGAGTACATCAGGATTGATCCAGCCAGAGTTCCCTGAGCCAGTGTGGAACATGAAGCCAAAATCTACTGGCAAGAGCGAGACTCAAATGCTGGGCATGGCAAATACAAGCAACAAATCTGAAGGCTCAGAAGCAAGTTCAAAGGCAGGGTCTAAAATCGAGTAAAGTGGCAGGGCAAGTACAGATTGCCCACAAAAGAGTGGTGAGCTCTGGGTAATTTCTGTGAATAGCAGTGGGTATTTGTGGTTGGCTTGTAAGAATTATGGTTAGTATGGTGTGTAGGAGGGTAAGATGGTCTTAAAAACTAAAAGAGGTAAAGGAGGAAAATTCACAAGTTGGCTATAAACTTGACTTTAAATGTAACAAATGCCAAAGTGCATTCCAGAACTCAGGTTTGTCCTTTCATAAAAGGGTGACAACTCAGGCTTTTTAAGGTAGCAAAATTTTGTACATACCCATCTATCAACAATCAGTCTTGCAATTATGATATACTTTGACTACATAAACATTTTTCATTGCTTTATTTTAATGATCACAGCACAGTTAATCACTTTAGAGTTTTCCATATTACTATCCACACTATCCTAATTTTTTTCATAAATGGGAGAAATATGTTTACTGTGAACTATGTAAAATGTTTACGGTCACCTTGGAAATGCAGCTGGGTTTCCTGTCAGAAGTGACTTCAACAGGAAAGTCAGTTAAGGTAAATGTAACTATCCTTCAAATAAATAACTAATTTGGAGATCTCTGTCATAACATAACTGGTGGAAGGTAAACTTGTACTCATAGAAAGAAAATAATACCTTCTTTCTTTAAAACTCTGTCTCTAAAAAATCAGACTGAACAATCCAAACATAAGTTAGATTATCTCATTATAGCTACTGAGTATTAAGCCCCTACAATGTTCTAGACACTGTCCTGTGTGTTATACACATTGATTACGACACTCAACAGATCCATGACACAGGCGTTTCTACAGACAAGTAAGCCAAAACTCAGAGAGTTAATTATTTTGCCTCAAATCACACAGCTACCATGTGGCAGAGATAGGATTTGGATCTTGAAGAAATCTGAAGCTTTTATTTCATCTACTCTGATGCATTGCTTCCTACTCTGTGTATCTGACCTACCCAGGAAAAAGAAAGGCAGTGGGCCCCAGGGGCAGTGGAGGATATTTCCACAGGAAGAAGAGGTATGGTTCCAAGGCTCAACATGAGTCTGACCTCAGCCCTGCAGTGGTGTTTCTATAAGGTCGTGACTACTTAGTAAAATCTGTTGGTTATATGTTCTTCCCATTTCTATTCCTGAAAATGTATTTCCCTCTGTTAAAAAACAATGAAGAAAGTACTCAGTTATCACTGGTGGAAATGCATTCTGAGATGTTCTCCAGGGAGCAGAGACAGATAGATTGGTATAGGTATTGACCCAACGGTAATCTGTTAAATGCTTCCATTTTTGTTGAAAGGAAAAATATGTGGATGCAGAGTAGTCATGACTACACAGAACAAAACTAGTTGTCTTCGAAAAGATGATTAACAGACCACCAAGGCTTGTATGAGATCTTGTTTAAGTGTTCCATGGGGCCTCAAGCACCATCCTAATCTTGGTCACATTTTTAAGCTAATCAACCTTCAATCCCATATTGTGAACCATAAGTGTAAATCTACAAGCCCACATACATTTCCTCATTCTGATTGGCAACACCTCAAAAAACCAGTTTTCTTTACATGCAAAATTGAAAAAGAATTCAAAGTTTCTACAATTGTACAAATAGGCCCAATTGCATACAAAGTTTGTAGTCAATATGATTGATACAATCAATGGTTTCAATTAAGTGGATATCTTGAGTTTGCTATATAGTTAGTTTTCACAGATTTTTATAAAAGTATATTTCTTAGAGATGGTATCAATCTTCAGATATTAGTTATGTTTAATTGAGATTTATTATTAAATATTTGTTGTCTCTTTAAACATAAAAGTCAAAGCAAAAACTTTCTACCTAAATATTCTCTATAGTTATTTACACAAATACAATGTAACAGTTTGCTCTAAATCATCATTTCATATAATTTGGATCTGAAATAAAGCACTGTTATTAGAGTGAATCATTATATTGCCATTTTTATATGTAAAATGACCAACTAGCAGAAATTTCACATGAATACATACATGTGTATATGTATATGTGTACATATGAATACATTAAATGAACACATTTATTTCATAGGAATATATATGTATGTGTATATAATATATGCATATATACACACATAAAATTAACTACTCTGCAAAACAGTTTATGTATATGAAGCTGCAATGAGAAATGTGATGATACTATTATGAAATTTAAATGGACAAGGACAGTTAAAAACACAACTATAGAGATATTGATAAAATGATTTCTGAAAACTTACTGTTTACATTTGGGAAGTGAGTTTTTATTACCTATTTATGTTGCTACCTGCTGATAAAAGCACAGCACATTATTATTTATAGGATGTTAAAGAAAAAAGAGCTTTCTATTACCACATTTGAGAAAGTCAATAAACATTTTTCATAGATGGATTTTAAGTAGTCAGTGGCTACTCTTAGAGCTAGCATTTTATAGTACTCAGCTCAAAATACAGTTATCTAAACACTCATTTCTACCTGCATATTTCGATCACATTATTATATATTTTTACAACCTCTACGGCCACTCTTCCCACCAACAACTGGTGGGTGGGCAGAAGTCTCCATATAATAAGAGCACATAGTAATGCAAAATGTTTTGGGAAGAGTATTGCAATAAAACCAGTAAAGCTATTACTATGTTTAAAAGAAAATCTAGTAACTACCGTAAGCCTTAAATTAAATATATGTGAGCATATCTGCAAAGCTCTTCAATCATAATAGTTTACATTTGCTTAGCACTTCGTATTTTTCCAAAAGGTTTTCACATATATTAAATAGCTATATTTCACATGTTATTAAACATTATGCCTCACAAGAACCCACTACAAGACGCAGAAAAGATAAAAATGTCATGTGAAATGTGGAGAATATGAATCTCAGTGAGAGTGAATGACTTACTGGAGGGCAATTTGTGGTTAGGGGCAGAACCAGATGAGACATAAATATAAGTCCTCCAATTTTTTGTTCAGGACCATGTATACTTAGCTGACCAACTTGACCCCAACAGCCACCTAAGATGTACTGAGTTGGGGCATGTGTGAAGACTCCTGTTGGCACCAACATGGACTGATTTCATGGGCTTCAGCTCTGGAATCCTTCGTTTACTTTGGGCTACTGCTTTTTATCATATCTTGAAGTTGTTATAACAACCCTAGAACGTTTGGATTGGAGGCTTGTAATTGTCTGAAGATGCAGACTGAAATAGGAGCACGTGTAGAAGTGAGGAGAGTGAGAAGAGGCAATGCTCTTGATCTGTAATTGGGAAGACGCTTTGGAGAACAGCAGCTCTGGGGGTGAAGGTGTCTACAGCGGAGACTAAGGACAGAATGCTTTGCTTACTGTGCTCCAAATAACTACACATTCCCATTTCCATGTGCTTCTTAATAAGCCTTTTCCCCTACAAAAACACACTCCCTTCTCCTTTCTGCCTGAAATGTCATCCTTCCTCTTCTGAGAACTCTCCACTTCAAGAATTGTGGACTTGGAAGACTGTCCAGTAAGAGCCCAAGCCTCTTATTTTACAGCTAAGGAAACTGAATTTAGAGGATTCTGACTTGCCCAGGTACACAGAGAGTGAGAGTCTGGTCTCCTAACTCAGTTGTGTATGTCTTGCCCACTGCACAAAGCAATAATAAAATTTTTTTCTCTTAAAAATTATTCATTCGGCCCAGAGCTGATTTCAATGCAATCACAGAGGTGCACTTGTTACTTATTGTTTATTTAAAATATAACTGAACATCCCCACATAAGAAAAGATTTCAAATTTTTAGCTCAAATGTCATTGACTCAATAAATTCTCTCATCCTGGCAACTTGAGGTGGTCTCTCTCCACTGAACTTCTCTAGAAGTTTACTAAAACTCTTATGACACTTCTTTTTTTATAGTTTATTGTTTATGTGACTGAATTCTCCTACTTAAATATAAATTCTTTGAGTATGGGGGTTCTAGTCTTATTTATCTAAGTATGTCCTACAAAATCATGGTATACACAGCAAATCTCTAACAGAAGTCTGTTGAATATGTGAATAAAATGAACATGTCAATGTTGAATATGTGAATAAAATAATTAGCAATTATTTTATGTTATGAAGTTGGCATGAAATAAATGGAGTAGAAGAGTTTTTTGCCCTTAAAATAGTTCTGAATTCTCACACAAGGCCAACCAGGCATGGAAAGAAACAAACATTAATTTTAAAATAAATATGGGCTTTATGACAGGTAAGTGTGCCAAAGCAGTGTATATACATCCTCCGGCTCATTTGTGATCAAAACCTGCAGGAACAAGACATTATAGAAAGCACTGATTTTTTATATTGGACTCAAGCATTTCTTTTTTCCCAGTATTATTGAGGTATAATTGACATACATCATTTTATAAGTTTAAGGTATATAACATGATGATTTGATATATTTATGTATTAGAAAGTGGCTACCACAATAAGGTTCGTTAACACATCTATCACCTTATATAGTTACCATTATTTATGTGTGTGCTGAGAACTCCAAGATCTACTCACTTAGGAACTTTCAAGTATACAATACAGCACTGTTACCTATAGCCCCTATACTGTATACTGTATATTGTATATACTGTATATTGTATACTCAATCCCCAGAACTTATTTATAACTGGAAGTTTATACCCATTGACCACTTTCACTCATTTTCCCCAACCCCCTGGCCCTGGCACCTACCAATCTACTCTGTTTCTAGGAGTTTGATTCTTTTAGATTTCATATATAAGTAAGATCATACAGTATTTCTTTCTCTGACTTACTTTAGAATAATGCCCTCAAAGTACTTTCACGTTGTTACATGTGGCAGGGTTTCCTTCTTTTTTTATGGCTGAATAATATTCCAGTGTCTCTCTCTCTCTCTCTCTCCGTGTGTGTGTGTGTGTGTGTGTGTGTGTGTGTGTGTGTGTGTGTTTGCATGCCACATTTTCTTTAGGCATTCATTCATCTTTTGACTGACACTTAGGTTGTTTCTATGTGATTATTTTAAATAATGCTGCAATCAACATGGTGGTGCAAATATATCTTTGAGATAGTGACTTCATTTCCTTTGAATATACATCCAGAAGTGGAATTGTTGAATCATATGGTAGTTCTATTTTTAATTTTTTGAGGATCCTCTGTACTGTTTCCTGAACCACTTAACATTTCCCCCAACAGTGTACAAGGGTTTCCTTTTCTCCATATCCTTGCAAACACTTGTTATTTCTTGTCTTTCTGATAACAGCCATTCTAACATGTGTGAAGCAATAGCTCATTGTAATATTGATTTGCATTTCCTTGATGACTAGTGATGTGAACAACTTTTCAAGTACCTGTTGGCCAGTTATATATCTTCCTTGGATTCAGGTCCTTTGCTCATTTTTTAATCAGATTTTTGTTGTTGTTGTTGTTGTTGTTGAGTTGTATGAATTCTTTATATAGTTTGGATATTAACCCTTTATCAGAAATATGGTTTGTAAATATTTTCCCCCATTCAGTAGGTTGTTTTTAATTTTGTTGATCATTTCTTTTGCTGTGCAGAAGCTTTTTAGTTTGATGTAGTTCCACTTGTTTATTCTTGTTTTTGTTGCTTGTGCATTTAGTGTCATACCCAAAAAATCATCGCCAAGACCAATGTCAAGGAGATTTTCCCTTTGTTTTCTTCCAAGAGTTTTACGGTTTTAAGTCTTTCAAGTATTTCTTTAGCATCATTCATGATGATAATATATCTTCCCTAAAAATTTACAATTGCCAAAAAGATGAATGAATTTTAAGGCTCAGTTTTAAAGTTAGTTTTGTAAAATGTGCTTTCAGCAAACGAGGCAATGAAAATGGTCACTTTTGACTGTAAAATGTTGGAAACATTGAAATCAAGTTAAACCTCTATTGTAGGAGGCCAGAGGGTAGCTCTGTGATAATTTACAACATTTCTTCCTTTAGATCCTCCACTGACTTTTTGGGTCTGTATTATCAACTAAGAGGTCATATGATAAAATGACATTCTCACAAGCATGATAATAATTTTAACAGTCTCAGCTGTGACTTGATCTCAACGCCCATTTGAGGGTGATCATACAGTGCTTTTGCAGCAATTCTAACAATAGATCTTCTGAGACACCTTTCTCTTCTGCAAAGCCTTGTAGTCAACACATCAGGAAGACTTTAAAGTACCATTCATTTAATAATCAAGGTCATGTGCAGGGTGCTGTTATGCAGTCACTTAGATATACATGATGCTAATTTTAAATTCTAGGGACCCAATTCCATTTTTGCAGCTTAACAAAATGTACTGTGCTCTCTGATAATAGAGAGAAGGCTCCTGTGAGTGTCTCCAAGTTATTCCAGGGAATATTTGCATGATTACAGCTCTGCTTTCAGAAGCTTGCAATTTGAATATAACCAAAAAACAAAAACAAAAGAAATAATGGTTCGGTCCGGGAAAGACATATTGTTTTTATTTTATTTTATTTTTGTTTTGTTTTCTTAGTTTTTCCCCCCCATTTTAAGCTTATTTTTAGAGCTTCTTATCTCTACCCCTAGATTGACTTGTATCCTAGAGAGTTTATTATCTGACTAATTTGAGATCACCCTTTTAACAAATTCTTCACATTTCAGGAGGAAAAAGGAAAACAGAAGGGGTCATTAATAGGTATACAGTTCACAAAAGATTAGTTTTTTAGAATGGTATTTTCTGTACTGTTATGGGGCTTATTTAAGCAGTTACTGATTTTTAAAACTTGATATTTATGAACATGAAGCACTGTCAAAAAGCATGTACTATATTGTCTGATATTAAATAATTTCCCATGTTGATGCTAATTAGTGTTAAGGTCAGCTTAAGCTTGTCCTGCTTAAAGGGAACCTATCAGATAGAAAAGTACCCAAGATTCTGAACACTAGCTTAAAGTGCTACATTCCCATCTCACTAAGTTTTTGTATTGATTCATCTCTCTGCGACTCAATACATATACTACCATCCACTGTCCCCCCGACCAATTTCATTAATACTGAACAACAGTGTTGCAAGGAAGAAAATGGAAAGAGAGTGATAAGAAAAGTAGGAGCTAAAGAAGACTGGTACATAAGGAATAAGTAAAAATAGCTACATGAGGACTTGCAGACAAAAGGGAATATTCACCAAGGGTTTGCACCTTGAAGGATAAAAAAGAGAAAATGTGTGCCACTTCCATGCAAAACAGAGATAAACAAGGGAATTCTGACTGTGAGAGAAGTGAAGTTGAGAAAAGAAAACATATCTTTGAACGAGAAAGAAAGGAAAATGGAAATTAACATTAATGATTAAATTCGGGATAAAGTACACCCTATAGAAATATGGAAATCAGTCAACTGATTTGGAGGGGGACAGGAAGACAAATTAGTTTTCAACATGCTGAGTTTGAAGTAACAGCAGAATATCCATGTACAGATGTCAAACTGACATTTGAACAGTTGAGGCTGAAGTTCAAAAGAGAAAAGAGTTGCAGATTGGTTTTGGGGAGTATTCTGGAGTTGATAATTGAAGCCATTAAAGTGAATAAGGTTTCCAAGGGAGAAAGAACAAAATGACATGGAAGAATGTCAAACCTGATGTGACAAAATGTAACCATTGGAACACTTAAATGATCATGTTCTAAAATAATTTGTGATTTAAGTGTTAATCTAGATGTTTTTCAAATAAAAAATTGTGAAGGTGTGAAAAGAAATATACATACAATTCTTCAATAGTTTCAAAAGAAAGGTGTCCTAGAAAACAAAGCTTTATTCTTATGTCAGCATCAACAATAATATACAACCAGAAGTTCTTCCTGGGTTTCAGACATAGACAAATCTTCATTTAAATTCCTGTTCTTCCATTTGATAACTGTTGTCTGCTTCCTAATAATATGCTCTTAGCCATTACACAATCATCTTGCTCCTTATGAGGCTAGATTATCTCTGAGAGGATGAGGAATTGCTGTACAGTAGAATGAGAGAGAAGGTTGACCAAGGATAATATACAGCCTTTGTGGTAGGTGGAAAGAGGCTCAGGATGAAGATCTTGGATTTATAAAAGTGTTAAGCTACATCAACCAGTAACTTTCTCAGGCATTATATACTCAGTCGTCCCAGTGAAAGAGAGAGGACACAAATTGTAGCATGTACTCAAGGTTAGGGATCTTGGGCAGGTGCTGCAGAAAAATAGAGGGGCAAGATTAAGATTAAGGGATTCATAGAGGGGTAACAAAAGTCTCAGTTAGGAAGCAGCAGTGGTATGTATAAAATCTTTGGAATAGGTGAAGGAACACCAAGGGGTCAGGATTAATAGACAGAAAGAGAGACAAGCAGAGAAACCAGGAGATATTGAGATCAAGAGCTGGAGGTCTCTGAGAGGTGGAAAAGGATGTGTGTAAGAGTGAGGTCATGATGGGCGTCCCTGGTGGCACAGTGGTTGTGAGTGCGCCTGCCAATGCAGGGGACATGGGTTCGTGCACCAGTCCGGGAAGATCCCACATGCCGCGGAGCGGCTGGGCCCGTGAGCCATGGCCGCTGAGCCTGCGCGTCCGGAGCCTGTGCTCCACAACGGGAGAGGCCACAACAGTGAGAGGCCCGCGTACCGCAAAAAAAAAAAAAAAAAAAAAAAAAAAAAAAAAGTGAGGTCATGAGAGAAATGGACTCATGTTTAGACTTCTGAAGTTCTAACAAGTACAGGATCCTGAGCAGGTGAGTGGATGGTTGAAATTGAACAGCCAGCAGAGTTAAAAAGTTTAGTAACTGTATGACTAGGTCACTTACATGAATGATGAAATATCCTAGATTAGCACAAAGGAAGACTGCAATTCAGCTCCAGTCTTTAATAAATGACGGGACTGATATGGAGGCAGGTAACTGTGAGAGTGCGGTGTCAGTGACAAGAAGGGTATGTTAAGAAGAAAAGATTTTAGACCAGGATGGAAGAGTAATTCCTAGAAGAGGAGGTGGGGATACAGAAGACCAGCTCTTCCTCCAAGCAGCCTCCTCTTGAAATGACTGCAGAAGCAGCAGCATCCTCGGGGGATGGTCAGATTTCAATCAAGGCAGGAAGCAAAGAGATCACTGAATGAATTATTAACTAGAAACAATTATTCTGGGGAGGACAGGGAAAGGATGCAGGGGAGAGTCTAAAATAGGAGTAAAGAAACAGAAAAGTAAGGGCGTAAAGGTAAGGGAGAGGGTAGAAGAAAAAGATGTGGGTGGGGCTAGGATTGGGGATGAGGCTAGAAGACCACAGAGGCTGAGAGGCATACCAACTCAAACACTGCAACGTTGGCACTTATCTTGGAACACACCTGCTGCCTTCTCTGGTAAGTGATAATGGCCATGACGAGGTTTATAAGATTGGTAAGGACCCTATTGGAGTAAGTGCCACCAGGGCTTTTACTGAAGGGAAACAAGAGACCCAGTCCGGAAGTGGCAGTGACGGACATAAACATATCCCATGTTACTGAGAATGACACATACATGTCTTTTTTTTTTCCTTATATATATTTTAAAAAATCATTGGCAGAGTGTTATTTAAAAGGAGTTCTATTTGTATTGATTTCCTATTTTGTTCTTTTATGTTCCTCCCTCCTTCACTTTCTATTCCTGATGTTATGTGCCTTTCTGTAGCAGATTCAGTGTGGCACAGATGTCCCATACACTGCAGTGAAAAGGAAATGGTTTCCTTAGCAACAATAACCACACAAAAGCCCAAAGAATTTTCTTTGCTACTCATGTGACGTTTTAGCAGTTTAAGGAATCCAAACAGTAGGAAAGAATAATAAACATCTGATTGGAACATATAGCAATGGAGATGAAGAATGAATGCAAAAAGGCATCTGCTATTTATACAGTTGATGGAGTGATTTTAAGTGACCTGAACTTTAGCATCATGTTTCTTTTTTTTTTTCCTCAGTGAAATAGGTAAAAGTATACTATATCTAGTTAAGTGGGCTGAAATACATTCTTCCAGGACAACTTCACTGTCTCCTGAGTCTGATAATCATAAGCAAATAAGTTTTTGGGCCATTACAAAATATCCTGGGCAATAATGGGATGTATGATAGACAAGATATTTTTTTTATTCAAAGAGAACTTCCATGAATTTATTGTTCCTAACCACATCCCCCAGGAGGGATTTTAGGAATTTATATCTCTTCCAGGTTTCTGCTACCAAATTTTTGCTTTACAGTTTTCCATTTAAGCAATTCTACAGTGAAGTTTGCAGTCAACATAATTATGTCTGAAAATACATCCACTTCCCTTCTATCTCTCTTTTTCGGTGAAAAAAGGTGTTTTTTTTTGTTTTTTTTTTTTGTATATAAATGTCACATGAAAGGCAGTGGGATTAAAGATTTATGCTGTGGGGTTGTAATGAATGACCATTTGATTGTAATTTCTTGTCAAAACGTTCACCCGCCGACAATATGGTAGTAGTGGTAATAAGAGTGTGGGAAGAAAAAAAGAGAATTTGCAAATATGCACAATTAGTATAGTTGGTAGGAATGTTTTTAAGCTCTCTATTACGGTCTTCATGTCCTGCTGAGACACCCTGGCAAGATGATGAAGACTGTACTAAACAGGTTTCATAATCTGACAGAGGAAAAGTTCAAAGGTGATTGCTGAACATGCAAGGCGATTACTAGTTTAGGGGAAATTTCACTTGGGCTCCTGGAAGGACTGCTGCCCAGAGACCAGGAGTGCTCTCTCTGCAGGGCTTGGAGGTCACATAGGGCCTCATGCACCTTCCTGAGCCCATCCACTGTGACAGTTAGTGGAGTCTCCTCAAACATTTGGCCATTACGTTTATGAGGCAAAGCAACATTGATTCTAGGTTTATGAGTTTTGGGAAACCAGGAGCATGAAAAAATGATAAACTCGAGCCACTCAAGAGAGTCAGGAAATGAGCCAGAGCTGAGGCCCCAAATAAAAATGAACTCAGTGCCATATGAGCTCAGTCATCCGCAACCATGTTTTAAATCCCCAGGCAGATGGTTCTTCTCAGAGGCTACTTTAGGAGCGATGATAAATTCTGTTGGTAGAAGTACTAAGTGCCCCTTCAAATATCCACATTCTTTCTCAGATCACATCTTTCAAATCAAAATACCCAATGCCTATGTCGAGTCTGATCTCCACTGGTGCAGTCATTGGAAAGGAAGTGTGTAAAGTTGACACAGTGACCAAGATTATAGTTAAAATATCAAGCAATAATACATCAAAAGAAATCCATAGTACCTTACCACAAATAGAGTGTTTGAGACTGCAAACAAGTCTGAGTCTCTAAGACTCTTTTAAATTTGATTTAATTCAGAATTTGGGATCTAAATTAAATGTGATCAAAGTACTATTTGAATAGGTCTTTTTTTAAAATTGGTAACACTTGTATCAGCAGAACATGATTAATTTGTTTAATAAAAGAGAACCTATAAATTTTCAAATTTTGCAGACACGGGAGATACATTGAGTCTAAAAGGATCACCACCAAATACACTGTGCCATAAGCAAGGCTAGTTGGGCTGGATAACCACTGAACAAGACGGCTCACTTGCCTGGTCATCTGACTAGATACTCTGAAGGAGAGACTAGGCTCATGCAGACTAGCTCTGCTTTTATTCTGCCCAGTGTTTCAATATTACAGGAGTTAATTTTATTTAATCTGTAGACTTAGATTAACCCTGCAAGTTAACATCCTACATTTCACACATATTAAAACATACGGAGAATATTCTGCTTCAGATCAAATATCGTTACAACTGAAAAGTTGGACATTTCTGTAGTGATGACAGGGATCTTAATTCTGCCCAATGATCCAGTTATTTATCAGTTTTAATTCTGATACAGTTTCAGTTTAGCAAAGGAATTTGGATAATTTTTGAAGTTCTTTGTAAGTAGATTATTTCTTCTTTTATATGTGTTTTTTAATATAAGGAACTAGGACCCATGGTCCTAGTGTCATTAAAAGCTTTAGCTCTCTCCACTTATATGAGTGATTAAAAAGTGACCTCAAAATATGTTATCCTTTGTCTACACAATCTTTATTCAGTTAAATCAGTGAAAGTACATGCTGCTGTCATTTATCTCTGAATCCCAATGATAACACTAATGCTTAACACAGAGCAAGTTACTTCATCCCTTTGGCCCCCTTTCCTTCAATCATAAAGTAGTTATGGCGATACTTAACTTGCAGAACTGACATAATGGCTAAATTAAAAATTCATATATATAAAATATCCAAAAAATGTCTGCCCCATATGAAGCACTTAATAACTGTTCTTCCAGGTTATTTCAGATATTTATTTTCACACACTGCCTCATTAAAACATGTAAGTAAAAGATTAAAACATTTGTTTTTCATTTCATTTTCTGGTTGTAGACAACACATCCTTACTGTTGGCTTTCCTTCAGAAATTTCTCACATTTTCTCATTTTTCAGCTCATGTCAGTAATAATCTACTTGTTCTAGTCCTGCAAGACTTCTTAGTCACGGAGAAGCACCATTTAGTACTTCCCAGTTTTAAACTGAGAAAAATGGAAAATGACAAATTCGTTTACTTCTTCATTCAGTCAAAGAACATTTAGAAAGCAGCAGAGGACCTTGAAACAGCATGGTTTTGGCATCCCAGGCTGCCACATATTAGCTCTGTGGTGCAGACAGATCATTAAGCCTTGCTGAGCCTCGGTTTAGTCATCTTTAAAATGAGGATAATGCCTGAGCTGGCTATTACGGAGACACTGCAAAGATGGTGATTCCAGGGCTTCCCTGGTGGCGCAGTGGTTGAGAGTCCGCCTGCTGATGCAGGGAATGCGGGTTCATGCCCCGGTCCAGGAAGATCCCACATGCCACGGAGCGGCTGGGCCCGTGAGCCATGGCCGCTGAGCCTGCGCATCGGGAGCCTGTTGCTCCGCAACAGGAGAGGCCACAGCAGTGAGAGGCCCACGTACCGCAAAAAAAAAAGATGGTGATTCCAGGAAGGGTCATGAGGCTGAAAGTGAGCTGACATTTGGGACTGTCCTTCACAGGCCAGGGAAGTTTAGAAAGTCAGAGATGTGGGAACGGCTCCCTAGATGACACCAGTAGGAAAATGTCCCTTTATCTCCAACCTGTGGCTCACAGAACAGTGGAGCAAAGGCATGGAGGTAGGAAAGCTGAGAGCATGTTTAGGAAATGGTATGGAGTAAAGACCGATTTTCTTGGGCATACAAGGTGATTAAGGAATAGAGTGAGAAAAGGCTGAAACATCAGGCAGAGGACAGATACTGGAGGCCTTGACAATCTGAAAATTCTGACTATTTTTTGGAGAGTGTTAGAAAAGGCATGAGGGTGAGAATGGCCATAGGAATGGTGAGAAGGAATAAATTTGTGAAAAATATACCGACAAGATTAATCTTAACCTTTATTAGGGTAACTATTCATTTTGGCTAAATTTCACTGCTGAGAGAGGGCTAAGAAAGTTTTCCAGCCAGGATAACTGGAAGGATAGTGCTATTATCAACAGCCATAGTAGAAAAAAGGAGGAGGATGGCCAAAATTCAAATGATTTGTCCTACAGTTACATCCAGAGGTCAGCAGAAAGGAGACTCCCGAATAAGCAAGTTATATATAGTAGAATCCATGCAATATGTAATACTGTGGACATTTTAAATGTCCTAACACTATTGAAAAGTTCCATCAGGTAACATACCCTTTTACATCATTATCACCATTTAAAAAGTTTAAGTGACACAGTTAATTTTAAAGTAGTAGTTATTCTCATTGCTAATCAATAATATATAAAACTATTATTCATAGCATCAAGACATAAAAAAATGTACGCAATCAAGCTAAAGAATCTTAAAAATAAAGCCTAATAAATAAACTACAAGGCTTTTATTCTACTTCTGTCCAGATTTCTTATGTTAGATGTGGAAAGTAACCAACTCTCTCATTTCTGTTTTACAAAATGAGCTTTAAAAGCTTGACTTAACAACCAAACATACAGTTTATAATATTACTGAAATAAAATTAATATAAAATATGAGAAAATATGTAGTTTACAAAAACAAAGAGGATTCTCTCCTATAGCCCCTTTACTTTAGTATTTCTAGATAATTAACTCCTTTGAAAAAGTAAATTCATAATTGATAGGCAACCGTAACTTTCAAGCTTTTCTCTTTATTTTTTCTCCTACTTTTCTTTTTATTGACCATTTCAGAAGAAAGAAATATGGAACAGGCTCTTGAATCAGAATGCCAATGGGATTGCTTTACTCCAGGTAATAAGTGAGTACTATACAAAAAGAGATGTAGCCAGTTTTCTGAATGCCTTGAAAACCTCAATAATAAAAAACAGCCCATCAGTATACCTACAATCAACCACAATGCATACCAAATGAATGGTTTAAGATTTTTCTCTCACAGAAACTTCTGATTTAAATGTTAACTTATACATCGGCTATCCAATCAGATACTGTTAAAGGAAAGGAGATTGCAAGAAAAAAATCAGTCCTTTAATTAGGTTGTACCTATATTTATAAGGGTAAATATTCTGTAGATATTTCTGACACCAGCTTCCCTCTCACTTTAACCTACTCAAGAACATCACTTCTGCAATTGCTTCTATTTCTCCTACATCACCAGTTTCCCCCATTTACTGGATCATTTCAACCATATATACAGATTTTAGAATACCTGCAGTCATTAAAAAAAGAATCCTACTTGCACCCCACATCTCTATCTAGCCATCACCCAACCTCTGCTTCCCTTGGAATAAAACCCTTTACGAGTACTCCATACTCAATCTTTCTCTTCTGATCATTTCTGAAACCCATTCCAATCAGGCTTTGGTCCATACCACTACAATAAAATTCCTCTTGTCCTGGTTACCAAAATATCTACATTATAAACCCAACGGTCCCTTCCCAGTCTTCATCTTATCTGGACTTTAAGCAACATTTGAGATCATCAATAAATCTCTTCCTGAAACACCTTTTACAGTTAACTTTACAAACTCACACACTCCTGATTCTCTTCCTACTTCACTCACTACTGCTTTTCAATCTCTGTTTCTAGTTCTTTCTTATCTCCCCAAACTCTAAATGTTTAAGATTCCCAAAGATTGGGTCTCACACTGCCTTCATTTCTTTATCTACACACTCATTTCCTATATTAAATGTCCTTTAGAATCTAACAACTTTCAAATGTATATCCTAGCTCCAGTTTTTCCTCTTAAGTCCAGATTCATATATCCAGCTGCCAGGTGCACATCTGAACATGGATGTCTTACAGGCGTTTCAAGCTTTGCATGCCCCAAACTGAACGCTTGATTCTCCATTCACATTTACAATCCACACATCCTATGGTTTTCCCCCTCACTAAATAGTAACTCTAGTCTGTGAGTGGACTGAGCCAAAAATACTGGAGCCATCTTTGATTTTGTTTCCTTTCTCACAGATCTCATATCCAATATATTACCAATTCTGTCATTATACCTTTGAAATATATCCTGAATATGACCACTTCTCCTTTATTCCACAACCACCCTCCTGAGCCAAGTTATCAAACAGCTGTTTTCTCAGTCTCCCTGCTTTCATCCTTGTCTCCACCAGAAGCAAGGGTGATCCTTGTAAAATGTGAGTCAGATCATGTCACTCCTCTGCTCAAAACCCCCATAAGTCTTCCCACCTCACTCTGAGTGAGAGCCCAAGTCCTTGCCCCCTTTCCCCTTTGCTATTCTTGTCCCAGGCACACTGTTTTGCGTGTTATTCCTGGAACATTCAGCATATGCTCCATCCTCAGGCCTTTCTACGTATTGTTTTCCTTGACTGAATCTAGCTTCCTCCAGATATCTGTCTAGTCAGTCCCTAACTTTATTCAGGACTCTGCTCAGATATCTCTTTATCAGAGAGGTCTTCCCTTACCATGCACCTTGACCATAGTAAGTGACCCTCTAACACACACACACAGACACACACACAGACACACACACAGAGTCACTATTCCCTTGATCTGCTTCATTTTCTTAACAGCACATATCCCTACCTAATGTTTTATTGTTTTTCTTTGTTTATTTACCCATTTATTTATTTATATGGTGTTTCATTTGTCTCATATCCCAAAAATGCAAGCCCATGAGATCTGGGGTGTATTCTGTTCTGTTCACACATATATTCCTAGTGCCTAGAACATTAACTAAATGGTCAAATGAATGAATGAATAATACTTACTATCACATGTTCTCATGTTTTACTTGAACTTGTTTGTTATACACACATGCATGCAGGCACACAGACCCAAACACACAGTAATGGTAAGCCATTGTTAGCTCTAAAGTTCATGCTAAGTACCTAGGCATATGGAAAATCAGACTTTTGAGGGTAGATTTATATTTTAAGTCATGTCCAATATCACTTGCATGTAAATAAGAATTTTCTAGGCTTCCCTGGTGGTGCAGTGATTGGGAATCCACCTGCCAATGCGGGGGGACACAGGTTCAAGCCCTGGTCTGGGAGGATCCCGCATGTCATGGATCAACTAAGCCCATGTGCCACAACAACTGAGCCTGCGCTCTAGAGTCCGCAAGCCACAACTGCTGAGCCCACGTGCCACAACTACTGAAGCCTGTGCACCTGGAGCCTGTGCTCTGCAACAAGAGAAGCCACCACAATGAGAAGCCCGCGCACCACAGTGAAGAGTAGCCCCCACTCACTGCAACTAGAGAAAGCCTGCATGCAGCAGCGAAGACCCAACACAGCCAAAAATAAGTAAATAAAATAAGTAAATTATAAAAACAAACAAGAATTTTCTGGGCAAAAAGGAGAGAAAAAAATTTTTAAACATCAAATCATTCCAACAGCAATATGAAAATGTTTATAATTTTAATTTGTTTTAAAGTAATTCATAATTTGTGAACTAGCAGAAGAACTACACAATCATTAAGTGTACAGTTTGATGCATTTTCACAAGGCAGACACCCAAATGAAGACAGAATTTTCTCAGAATCCCAGAAGTCTCCTCTTGACCCTTCCCAGTCACTACATCTTGCTCGAAGTAAACACTACTCTGATTTCTACCACCATTGACTAATCTTATCCTTTTTTATCTTAAACTTTATCTAAATGAAGTTATACAGTATACATTCTTTTTGTCTGGCCTTTTTTTTTTTACTCAACAGCTTATTTTTGAGATTCTTCTATGTATTTGTGGGTACTAATACTTTAACTGCTCTCATTGCTATAGAGTGATCTATTGCATGGCTATTTCACAATTAGCTTTTCATTCTCTTGTGAATGGATATTTGGTTTATTTCCAGTTTGAGACTGTTAAGAATAGAGCTGCTATACTCATTCCTGTTCTTTGAACACACCTGTGTCTTTTCCAGCAGTAATAAAGAAAGGAATAGCTGGGTCAGGGTGCAGACATATGTTCGGCTTTAAGAGATATCACCAAACAATTTCTCAAAGCATTTGTACAATTTGCTTTGTAATTAATTCTCACCTAATTCCCTAAAATCTGGACTTTGCTACCTCTAAGTCAGTAGATCTTGTGAATATTCTTGAAACATTAATAACTTTCTTTGGCTTTGAAATTTAAAATCATCTATATAGACCAGGTTCCTGAAGTGTAGCCAGGAAACATTAATTCTGAAGATTATAAATGGAATGTAGAGGGGAAAAGAAAGGAAAGAAAAGAACTTTCATATCCAAATAAAGTAGGGAAACAGGATTAACCATATGAAACAGAAGTCTTTTAAGGCAAGTGTTCTCAGATTTGCTAATATCTCATGTGCACTGACTGTTACAGGAGTGAACTACAGTGTGCAGCACTGTGATAGGGACTTTATATGTGACAGAAAACCTTTTTCCCCAGAGCGTCTTGTAGGCCTACGTTTCCACAGAATAGACTGTGAGAACTACTGGGCAAGAGTACTTGCTCAGTGATTACCAGAAACACCCTTAAAGACTGATCTGACTCAAGCACTAGCAACATACCAAATGCAATGAAATGTTTTGTTCCAGATTGTTTATATATCTTGTACTTCTTTGTTTTCATTTAATACACCTTTTTTTTTTTTTTTTTTGCGGTACGCAGGCCTCTCACTGTTGTGGCCTCTCCCGCTGTGGAGCACAGGCTCCGGACGCGCAGGCTCAGCGGCCATGGCTCACGGGCCCAGCCGCCCCGCGGCTGGGGTACGAACCCATGTTCCCTGCATCAGCAGGCGGACTCTCAACCACTGCGCCACCAGGGAAGCCCCTCCATTTAATACACCTTTGAGTTCCCTTTTCCATTGTTCTGTACCCTAAATCCATTCACAAATTTAATGCCTGGGATAGTTGTTAGACTCTGACATTACAAGTCTAGTTGCAGCAATTCAATATTGAACGTTTTTTAATGAAGGATTATGGGGCTGAAGGAAAATTAGGTTACATAAGATAGCACACATTTTAGCTTGGCAAATAAAATGGCTCAGATTTTTATCATGTGTCTATTTATAGGCTAATCTTACAATCACTGTTATCTTCTTGCAGTAAAATGTGCTCAGTCATGTGGATTAGTTGAAACCAACTTGTTATCCTTCAGTATACTGGAATTAATATCACCCTCACTTCCAATGTGTAAACAGATAAAGAAGCCTCCTAAGTTTCCTGCAGAAGTATTAACACAATTGAGAGAGAAAATAATCTAATCAAATGTGATCTCCTGGATCTAATTCTTATCATTAATATAAGAATAACTGAGGGAATGGTGCTTTCTGGCTCCTGTCCTCAGTTAACTTGAATTCAGTGCACTATACTTTGGAATGAATATTGGATTTCAATAAAGAACATTTGGGGAATTTGAAACTCAGAAAGCAAGGAAGGCATCCAAATTTATGATGGCTCAAAGATGCTTGAAATAGCAATTTATGCCAGATCAAATACCATTTAAATGGGTTGTAGACTACTGGGAAAAAGTGTTTATAGAACATCTTATACTTGCAAAGTGCTTTCAGTCATTTTTAACAGTCATGTTGGGTGGATAGTTATAATTGCATCTGACAAGGGCAGTTCAATATGACAACTGACATTCAAGAGATTTTATGGAAAATAAAATGATTCTAAGGTGTTTCATTTGATCATGGAAATGATAACAGGAAGAAGGAACAGGAAGAAAATAAAGAATAAAAAGAAAAAATGGAGGAAGAAATACATGTGGAAAAGCAAGGACTATAATTTTTGATACTGAATTTTCTAATGAGCTTTGTCTAACGAATTGGTTTTTCTCCTCAAACATCTGGTAGCAAAAACAAGGCTTGGAAGTTTTTGGAATAATAGAATATATTTTTTTGCATACAATTTTTATTTTGTAGACCTGAAATGTTTCCAGAGAATTCTAATACTCAGTTTCTTATCTGGCAAAGTCCTGGCATGTGATTAATGCCTCATATATATTAGTTATTATCACTATTAGTCCACCATTCTTCAATATTTTTAGAAGTACATATAGATTGCAAATTACAAAGGCAGAAGTGTTGTAACAAATGGTTTCCAACACAACAAATTAAAAGAAAATGAGAGATATGCTCCTAACACGAAACAAGAGGTAATAACAAATGATCAATGGCGAGAATGCTGCTTGTGGGTCATTAGTGGTTCAGCAAAGATTTTTGGTGGCTTTCATGTTGTCTCTTACTAAGCTCTTCAGAGCTTATGACTCGTTTGATGCTGTATAATTGATTATGAAGGGAATCAAGGTAAGTGTTATCCTTTAAATTATGCTAACTCTAAAGAATATTCACAAAAATCAAAGACAGGAAGTGGTTTAACAGTTTCATTAGATAAGTCTAACTTTAAAACTTCGTAAAGTAGATAAAGCATATTAGATGGATGCAAAAGTTCATAGGTGTGCTATGGACTTTTATAGTGGTAGCCCCAAATAAACCATGCCTCCCAGTATTCATATCCTTGTCTAGAACTCTTCCACAGTGACTTTGGTTTGGCCATATGACTTACATTGGCCAATAAGACATTGGCAAGCATGCTGCAAGCAGAGAGGCTTGATAAGTGCTCGCACACTGGGACATGTCTTCTTGGAGTGCTCTCTCTTAGAACTTAGCCATTATGCCAAAGGAAGTTAAAGTATCCTGCTGGACTCTAAGAAGACATTCCCTAATCTGCAGAGAGAAACCACAAGGAAGAGAAGTGAGGCTCCCCAGCCAATAATCTCCCCTGCTGGACGTGATCACACGAGTGCCTGCAGCCAAATAATACTAAGCAGAAGAACTGTCCAACTGAGCCCAGCTAACCCACAGACTCACGGGAAATTAAAAAAAAAAAAAATCAATGCTGTTTTAAGCCACTGGGCTTCACAGTGATTATATTCACAGCAATAGGCAGCTGAAACAATAGATATTTCAGGGAAATCATAGCATTAACTTATCTGTCTATACTATTTAAAATTAATTTTTTTTCTGAAAGTAATATATTCACATAACTTAACAGTCAAATTGTCCTACAAGGTTATAAAGGTGACAGCAGTTCCCTCACCTACCCCCTAATTCCTCTCCCTGGAGGCAACCATTATCCACTTTGATTTTGTTCTTGCTATTTACTTTGCTATTTATTTCCATTTCTCATATTACTCTTGATTTATCCATCTTAGGTACTATTTATTGACATCATATTATGACAGAAGAGTCTTCATCTCTTACATGATTCCTTGGTTTGTTTCAAATTTCTTATTAAATCAATATTCTGTGTTTTATATTATGACCATATAACTATTGTTCACTATGGAGAAAACAGTTTAATTATATGATATTTCCATTCTTACTCAAGTTTTGTTTTCCTTTTCTGTTTGTTTTATGTTGTTATTGTTATTTTTAATTACTAATTTCTTATTCTTCCCAAATTCTTTAACAATAACTTCTGATTATTTCCCACACTCAAACTCAACAGATAATTCAGAAGTTCCCTTCTTCATGTAGAAACTGTGTTTATAGAGGCCCCCTCACCCCATTCTCTTTTCTCTGATCTGAATATTTGTTCTCTTGATCTGCTACACAGCTGAAACCTCCCTTTACCATTATCAGGGCATTTTTCTAGACACATTCCTTCATTAAAACTCCCATTCCCTGGAACTCCTGGTTCTACTTTTTTTGGTTTAAACTTTTGCTTTGGAGGATCAATCTTCCTGTAGTTTCTTAAGAAATGGTTTATGTATTTTCCCACTTGTACTGTCATCTTAGTAATGTTTAGGGAGTAAGCAGAGATTAAACACACTTGTTCACTATGTCAAATTAACTGCAAGCCTTTTATTTTCTAAACAGGTGAAATTGCCAGTGGTAAGGATGGAGTTGTAATTGATTAAGAGCTACATAATGTAATAATTGATTTGTTTAATATATAGTCAAATCTTGACACTGGGTAACTACTAGATACATCATCAAGCAACCGACAATCAGTACAGTTTTCTGAAGTAGAAATCATTCTGGTCCAATTTGAATTCCTTTTAAAATAGAATTATAGTCCTCATAAGCAAAAATGAAAAATGTGATCTATAATGAAATGTTATAAGACATGTTGATTATAGGGAGGCATTCAATTCCAAATATAACGCAAGGCATTGGTAAGGTGATGAGAGTAAATAACCGTTTTGTATGCAGAGAAGAGTTATCTATCCAAATAATCAACTTTAGTAAATGCATTAAGTCATATCTTTAAAAATGTTCAAAACCATGCTTAAATCACACTTTCTCTATAATGTCATTTCCCTGACGTGTCAGCCAGAAATAATCTCACCATCTTTCTATAAATATTTGCTATCTACACCTGTAGTTTCTAGTGTTTTTAACTTCATCAAATGAAAAATGCTGCCCTACTGGGCCTCTCTTCCCCCAGTTGAAGTAACAACACAGCTTTGCCAAAACTTTTGGCCCAATAAGGATATTAAACAAACAAATTTAAAAAAACACATAACTATAATCCACTATTATTTCATTTTAGAAGAGCTAATAACTGGAACAATTTGAGGAATAAAAGAAATAACTAAATAGTCAATTATAGCCTAAAGTATAAAATAAATATCGATGAGTCCATACCAATATAAATGTTAGAATAAATAAATAGGAGAGAAGAGAAAAGTCTCCTGAACAGAAGAATTCATGTAATTTATATAGATTCGCCTCCTTCAAGGAGGTGCTGCATAACTCTCCACCCTGTGAGTGTGGGCTGCACATCGTGACTTTCTTCCACAGACTACAGTATGGAAAGGGTGTGGGGTGGGGGGAATTACCTTACAGCAGAGAAACCCCCCAAACACCACTCAGTCTGGTGATCAAGCATAATATCAACAGTGATACGTCACAGGTCACAACTCACCCTTGAGTTGACGTGTTGAAAATGGCACTTTATCTCTACGGTCTCCTCCCAAACCCACAACCACAGTCTACCATGAGAAAAACATCAGATACATTTAAATTGAGAGACATTCTATGAAATATCTGACCAGTACTTCTCAAAACTATCAAAGTCAACAAAAATAAGGAAAGTCTAAGAAAGTATCATAGCTCAAGGAGACATGATGACTAAATGTAAAGTGATATACAGGATAGAGTTCTGGAAGAGAAAAAAGGGCATGAGGTAAAAACTAAGCAATCTGAATAAAGTATGGACTTTCGTTAATAACAATGTATCAAAATATGTTCTTAGTTATAACAAATGTGCTACACTAATGTCAGATCAAAACTGAAAATTGGATGTGGGTACACAGGAATTTTCTGTAATATTTTTGTAACTTTTCTGTAAATCCAAATCTCTTCTTAAATAAGTTTACATAAAAGCTACCACCACAATAGAATAAAGACAATTCTTTAAATTCAATAGGGGAAAAAGCAAACAAACAACAATAACAATAAAAACTCTATAATGCATTTTTTTGGGGAACTTCTTTAAGAGTCTAGAACTGGCTTTCGGGACACATTGTCTCTACTGTTCTGTGATCTTTATTTGGGATACTGCTGTGACATGTACAATCTTCTTTTTCCCTTGAGGAGATTACTATTAAATGTGGTCTTTATATTGACTCTATCTTTTTTTATATTTAACACTGTGCCTTCCACATAATATATTCTAAATAAATAAGATATTGTTCATGTAATTGTATTGCTTCATTCCATTAAATTGGACAAATAAAAGAAATATGCAGATAAAATTTAAATTGGTGCTACTACTACTGATGTGAAAAACAATTAAAATTCAAAATAACTGATGTGATAAAAAGCATTCTAAAACATAAGAAAGCTGGAAATATGCAGTCATTTTCTAATCAAAATATAAAATCAACAACAACAAATAAGGTATGTGCCCTTAGTTGAATATAAGATTAATATGAAGCAGCAATATATTATTATTATTATGGATTAGAAATAGGCAATATCACAAAGATTGAATTACATTTTGATAAGGGAGAAAAACTGTCAATTTTATGAGTGTTTTAATTTTCTTCATTATATTTTACAAATTATCTACACTGATCATGCAATATTTCCTTAATTGGAAGAATTAGATTTAATTAAAAAAAGAAAATAGATCTTATCTCAAAAAATTTTTAAACCGAAATTTTTTAGGAGATTCTTATTCTTATTTTGGGGTTCATTATTATGATGGAAACAGTTATCGTTGTACATAAAGGACCAAAGAAAAGGACATTCAATTTTATTCTATTTGTATATTATATTGGCTTTCATTTTAAGTAGGAAAAATTTGGCAGATGGTAGGTAAATTTCCTAGAATAGTCATAATACACTGTTAAAGATTACTAATCTTTATTTCTGGTTGTATTTAAGACAAGAATGAAAAACTCAAAATCCACAAATGCCATGAAAAAGGAGCCTGAGAACATAAGAAAGAACTTACAGAAGAAAAAGTTGGTTTTTTTAAAAAATTTATTTGTTTTGAAAGAGAGAACTATGAGGATGAAAATATTTCACGTAATAAAAACTATATATATATACATATATACACACACACACACACACACACACACACATATAATACATACAGCAAATGGAAATCAATATAAATGCCTTAATATATTGAACATATTAGTTCACTGGATGGGGAACGTGGATGTGGGAAGAGAAAAAAATAAATTTTAAAATAGAAAAATAAAAATGAGAGTAAATGAAAAAGAGACAAGTAAGAGGGATTGAGAAGGGAGAATAAAAGGTGGAGCATTTATACACAGTGAAGTAGGGAGGGGAAGACATAAAGGCAAAAGGAGAGAGAGGACGCATGAGGACTCCTCTGGAGATTCTAAATTGTAGGCATTGTCACACTCTGTTTCAGGAACTGCAGTAATGAGGGTGTTAACACCTTTTATTCCTCCATTTGAAATGTTAATTAGTTCATTAACCACTGTTCCTGGATCTCACTGGGGGGCAGGGCATTATCTTTCTGGGCTGACTAAATGCAAGAACAAAACAAGGATGTCCCCAAGCATCCAAAGAAACTTTTCGTTTCCTGATCCAATGGCCTCATCTCTTAGGTTGGATATTTACATATTTGTTTTTCTAGAGGCTTTTTCAAATAACTTTTTGTCTTCAAGTCCCACTACCTGAAACATCCTCACCTGCAGCCTCATAGGCAGGCTTCTGCTCACACGCATCAAGTCCCACCTCTATGGCTAACTCCTTTCTGAAACCTTCCCCAAGTCTAGTATGGATAACATTCAACCTTCTGATAGATCTTAAGCTCCTTGAAGACTGCAACAATGCTGATCTTATTCACAGTTTTATTCCCCATAGTTGACACAATGACACAAAAATGGTGCTTAATACATATTGAATGTATGAATGAATGACCTGATGGACAGAGGGATGGATGAATATTTTAAATGTCTACATGCCTGTTTCCAACTAAATTGTAAGGTAATTGAATATAGAAACCAACTACTTATCTACTAATCTCCAATACATCTAATATTGTATATCTGGCATATAATTAATCTTACAAATGAGTAAATGAACTAATGCAATTACCATAGACATACTCAACAAGATAATCTGTAAAATATAATTTAGGGTTAAACATTTGCAAATAATGTATTTTTTGCAAGTGAATGTATTTGTGATTAGGTATGTGGATATTTTACAATGAGATTCTTCTCAAAAGCTTTGGAATAAGGAAAATTATCTTTCCTTTTGAACTTTAAAATTTAAAATCAACATATGATGAGATCAGAAACATGCATGCCCTCTTAAAAAAATCACTCACAGGCCAGAGCAGTATTATCATGAAGTTGTTAGGAGATGAAAATAGATTCAATGAAAATTAAGGGGGATAGTGATTACTGGCTCTTACCATTACAGTGTTTGAATAGGTTATTCAAAACCAAGTAATGATTTGCATGTTCAGTCACATGTTACTCACAGAACAATCTACAAATGATATTTGACAATTATTTCCTGTTGGTGAATATACTGTAATGCAATCCAGCCAGATTGTCAGGACCTAATAATAAGAAGCAGGACACTTCATCCCAGTTGGGCACAGACAGGGTTCGGGAAATCAAATTTTAGCATAATCCAGATACAGTACTGGGAATGGCCCAGCACCTTTATGATCATCCTTAGCTGCCAAGCCTGGTTAGAAAAAAACTTAAACTAGTTCAGCAAATGACCCTCAAAGTACTCTGTGGGAATCTTAAATAGATTCGGATGCCTACAAATACTGCATTCAGATCAGAAAGACAGAAGAGGCAGGGTTTTATCTATTTCTTTCAAACATTTGATGAGGACAAACTTTAGGAATACTGTTCATTCTTGATTTGAAATTATTTTTAATCAAAATCATAAAAAAGTTCAGTCTGGCTTGTCTATTGAGTAGATAAAATAACATCCCACTTCTTTCCCCATCCCATTAAAGGTAATGATAATATGAGTGCGGATGATGACAGTTCACTGTTAATTTCAATAGGATTGCTGATTTATTGCCAAAAAAAAATTAGTTCTAAATTATAGTCTTTTTGAATTGTGATGGTGTGTGGCTAGTTACGCATAATTTCAACTTCTACTTTTCAATAAAATGCCCAAGAAAACACACAGAGAGATGAGGTTATACCAGTTGAAAATTAGTTAATAGTTAATACTTGGTGAAAGCCAGGAGACATATCTACTCAGAGACCCTGAGGCAGAGCTGTAAGCCTGGGATTGAGTGTGGGAGATGTACAAGAACATTGACCACAACCACTACCTCTAAGATGCTTGGCCTTCTCCAACCAGAGAAAGCAAAAACAACCTCCTGCCTCTCTCCATCTATAAGGGAGTCTCTTCCTGGTGCTGTTAGGGCCTTTACACACACACACACACACACACACACACACACACACACCCCATCACTGTCATTAGTATCCTTTCCTACCCTTTCAAGATTCATGCTTCCCAGTAATGTAATAACACCAGTAAAGATATGCATAGATAGTATATGGTTAGAACTTTGACTATAAGTCAGCAGTAGGAAGACTAGAGACAAAAGCAACTTTTTAAGAACAGTTCTCTTTAGACTATTAACTTTTCGCTTAACTATTTTTCAAGAGAAAAATTACAAACTAAATAATGCAGTGATGAATTTCCGTCCACATATTTACATGATTAGGTAGCAAAAGCAGAGCTTTCTTGCTCAGTTCAGCAAAGTAAATTAGATTGGCTTGACATTAGAAATGTAGCACATAATCATGCTTAATTAGTCTTCAGGCATAAGACATGAAAGGATTGATTCTAAGAGCAACCAAGTGGAAAGTGAAGAACAGAGCATGCAGTGGACAAACATTAGGTACAGCTGTACCTCTCCTCCTTAGGGAACAGAAAGCCTCCACTTGGGATCTGTTAAATGATTCTGCAATATAAAAGAAGGAGACTATTGCACCCTGGGTGTAAAGGAAAAGCAAAAGCATATTTTGGAAATGAAGTGTGGATGGGGGTGATATATGCTATTTCCAGGCCTGATTCTTAACAACTTCCTAGGCAATCGGTGGTGACTCTCTTTTCCCTGAGAGCCAAATGCAGACAACTCCAGATGAAGAGCCATATGCTGAAGATGGTGGAGATGCAGGATGGAAGGAGTCTGAGCCCTAAGGTAGCTTGAAAGAGAGCTACCTAACCAGAAACACCAGCATTAGACTGTTGCTTGAGCAAGAAATAAATTTTTATTGTGTTAAGCTGCTGAGATTTTAGGACATATTTATTAAAGCAGCTAGCATTACATTAACTACAGTGCTAATACAGACACCTTGGGGAAAATGAAGCCAATGATATAGTTTGATTTTGAAAAAGGAATAGGAGGAAAACCACCCACCTCATACAATACTTTAGAAAAATCTATGAGTCTGAACATGGCTCTGCCATTACTTCACTAGAGCTTAAATAAGTCACTTAAAAATCTAAGAGCCTCAGTTTCCTATGTCAAAGTGTTTGCAACAAATTGCCCCTAAGTTAGTTAGTTGCTGCTTACCTTTCCCCAGACTTAAAATTCTGTGGTTCTTTATTACATGTGAAAACTATAAGTTAATGTCAGATACTGCTCAAGTCAGTAATTTAAAAGTGTGAGTATAGAGAAAGAAGAGGGGTTACAGGGGCTTCCCTGGTGGCGCAGTGGTTGAGAGTCCACCTGCCGATGCAGGGGACGCGGGTTCATGCCCCGGTCCGGGAAGATCCCACATGCTGCGGAGCCACTGGGCCTGTAAGCCACGGCCGCTGAGCCTGTGTTTCCGGAGCCTGTGCTCCACAACGGGAGATGCCACAACAGTGAGAGGCCCGTGTACCGCAAAAAAATAAAAAATAAAAGAATAGGGGTTATTTTTAAAAACCCACCTTGAGATGACTTGCTGAAAAGCTTTGTACCAAAATACATATGAAACAGATCTCTGTCTCGTCAGAGTAAAGATAAGCTTCTCTTACCCTCTGAAACTTTATTACGAGAACTATAAGCATTTTTAGAAAACGATAAAAACAAAAATTTCCCCCAAAATATATCAATGAATTGAAAATACATCTCCTTTAAAATATCATTCAGGAAACAGCGTGAAGAAAGACAAGGTTAGATTCAAGCTGAATACTTTAAGAAATAGCCAAAATGTCCAAAAGTACTAACCTAATCCCCTCATGGGAAATTGTAAATGAAGACCTGTCACTTGATTCACTTATAATTAGAATCAGTGATATTCTGAACAGTATTGAAGAGAACAATCATATATTGGCAGGAAAGAATGACATGATAACCTAAAGGTCACTTGCATTTCTCGTCTATGGTAATTGAGTCCTTATGATGGAGAATCCAGGGGGAGCCAAATGGAGACCAGTGCACCTTCTGCATGGAGACCAAATGCTCTTACAGGATAAATTACACAAGTGCTTCTAAGAAGCAGAGGTCGCAAAGCACAGTTTTATGATAGGAAGTTTACATAACCAGTGTGTGATGGGAACAAAACACAAAAAAATATAATCACAATAAAAAATATTTAAACATGAGAGTCCTAGCTCAGTTTAACAGCTTTGGAGTAAGTTCAGTTCTGGGAGACATTTTGTCTCCTTGAATCAAGGAGGTTTTTCAGTTAGAGCAGAGGTCAAACTTAAGGACGGGGCAGGGATTGGGGTGTGGGTTACACTGATGGATATGGGGAGGAGACTGTTAGTCAGCACTCAGAAAGGAAAACATTATTTCCCCACATAAAATTTTGAAGGTCTGAAAAGCTCCTTGCACAGCATCAGCCCAGTGCAGAGCAGCAGGGGACCCACCGGTGACGAAGACGGAATGCAATGTGGGTGTAATGCAGTTGTAATTTAGGGGTAGTAATAGCCGTTGCCTGAGAAATACTGCTGCTGAGCTGTGTGACTGGAGCAGGGAGCTGGTACTTTATAAGTACTGCACAAGCTTGGGAGGTGAAGCAGGGTGGTGATAAAATGTCTGGTCTTTGGATATCAGCCAGACCTTGGCTCAAATCTTGATTCTGCCACTAACAAGCTGTTTTAATGTTTAATGTTAATGGCTTAGCTGTTTAATGGCAAGTTCCTTCACCACTCAATTTCCTTACCTATAAAAGGGAGATAAGAATATGTACAGCACAGGGCTTCTGCAAGATTTAAATGAGACTGAAAATGCGTAGTGGGACACATTGGCCTAAGCTGTGCCTGCTACTAGGATTTAAATATTTATATTTGGAAAAGTCTGATGAAATGGTGAAATAGGTTCTCCAGGAGGCTATTTGTGTGAAGAATAAAGGGGACTCCAGAAAAAGACCTTCTGAGAGAAGAGCTAACTTGAGCCAGTAATGATCTCAGAGTCAGTGGGGAGAAATTATTTTGCATAGCTTGATGTCTGCCATTCAAATCTGTCATAGGCGAGCCCCGTCACCTCCCCAGATTCATGTCTGTAATCAAGCTAGACAGAGGGTTGTGAATACAACCTGAAGGGCTCTTTCTCTAAAACCCTGTTAGACTTTGGGACACAGGCAACCTCACTTTGGTATTCATCTAAAAAGGTTATCCAAAATAAAAAAAGAGGGTGTTTCTCTTCCAATTAAGCACCTCAGCCAAAACACTTGAGTATCTGAAGGCTCCAGTGCAATGGTGACTGCACACAAGAAGAGCTGCAGTGCAGTGACCTAAGGTGGCACTTCTTGCTGGGGGCCGCTGCCTGAGAATGCAGAAGAAGAGGCAGCGGTATAGGTACACAGTTGGTGGCGGGGAGGACTGTGGCACCAGGTGAAAGGAGCAGAGGTATTTACAACCAGTGGCAGGCAATGTGCAGTAGGTGCAGCTAGTGGTTTGGCTAGTGGCTTGTGCTGTGTAACAGCTGGAAGAGAAACAGCAAAGGCACTGGCAGTGATGACAAGAGTTACTCAGGGGAAGCAGCAGCAACATTTGTGCTTACCACATCGCTGACCGGGCTGTTTTGTGAGCATGAGTGTGACATCACCTTCGTACCACCAGAAACACTTTGAGAGGAGGAATGACAGGGTGGGGTTACTTTACAGTCTTGCATGATCAGATGTGGGCAAGAGTCCATTTCATGTACTTTAACACCATTAACATTATTTGGATCCAGGGAATGGTGAGTCTGGGAAATCCGCATCAGAGATGAATACATCACAGGCACTCAATTCATGGTAATTTCTGTCCCCTTTACCCTATTCTTTCTTCCATTTTAAGGAGATGACCTAGATTCATATATTAGCTCCATCATCAAATTCCGTTTGAATGCAGCAAATCATACAACTTTGGTCAAGTTACTTAGTCTTTCTTGGCTTGTTACTCTGTTAGTAAAATGGGAATAGTGTAATCTGCTTTATAGTCGAGAGGGGGCATATCCAACACTGGCACATAGTAAGTACTCAGCAATGTTAATTTTCTACATATTTGAACAGTTGAAGAATTCTATTCAATTAGCATTTCAGAACTGACCTGGGGAGAAACTTGGCCAGCTGAGTAGTGATAACTAGAAAAATTAGAAAAGATTGTGGACTCACATCAGGAGTTCTGGCTAAGAGCCTTTGTTCCCCCCTCACATTCAATAATTTATTTGACCTTTTCAAACAACTGTGAATCTGGCACTACGATTAACATTTTATATATGAAGAACATGAGGCTTCAAGTTTTCACACAGATAAATTCTGGTTTAGGCAACAAGTCAGACTGAACTAATGCTGACAATCCCTTATGCTCTTCTCTTCTGTCCAGCATCCTTTTTTTTTTTTTTTTTGGCAAAATACATACAACGAAAAATTTATCATTTTTAAATATACAGTTCAGTGACATTAAGTCTACTCACATAGCTGTGCAACCATCACTACCATCCAACTCCAGAACTTTTTTATCTTCCCAAACTGAAATTCTGTACCCATTAAACACTAACTTTCCATTCTCCTCTCCCCCAGCCCCTGGCAACTAACATTCTACTTTCTGTATATGGATCTAAATCTTCTAGATACCTCATTTAAATAGAATCATACATTATTTATCCTTTTGTGACTGACTTATTTCACTTAGCATAATATCTTCAAGCTTTATCCATATTGTAGCATATGTCAGAATTTCCCTACTTTTAAAGGCTGAATAATATTCCATCATGTATACATAAGACACATTTTTGATTCATTATTCTATTGGCGGACGCTTGGGTTTCTCTTTTTGGCTGTTGTAAATAATGCTGTTAAAAACTTGGTGTTGAAATACCTATTCAAGTCTCTGTTTCCAATTGTTTTGGTATATATCCAGAAGCAGAATTGCTAGGCCATATGGTAATTCTATTTTTAATTTTTTTGTGGAACTGCTGTACACTTTTCCATAGAAGCTGCATCAGCAGTGAACAGGGTTCCAATTTCTCCACATCCTCACAGACGTTTGTTATTAAGTTTAAAAAAAAAAAAACATCCTAATGGGTACTCTGGCTAAGAGCTTTTACCAGTGCCTAATAAGAGCAATGATGGGAAGCTAAAAAAGAATCACAGAGGACTTATACCTGTGTGTTATTTGTAAATTGCTTGTTTAAGTCAACTTAGCCATCTAAATGCAATTCATTTAAAAATGTGATTCAGTTCTTCCGACCTAGCATCTGTTTGTAGATTTCCAGTTAACTGTTTCAGTTGTTTTTGAAAAAGCTTCTGATATGGATGTATTTTCTGGATTGCATTTGCAAGAAAATTTAGCACATTTCTAAAATCCACCTGAGTGGATTAAACCAGTAAAGCTCTAGCCATCTGATTACATTTTATTTGCTGGTGTCATATATCATTCTCCATATATTGTCTAGATTTCAATTGTAGACAGCAAATATTTGGCAGTAGCACAAAAGAATCCTCAACCTCAAAATCATAAGAAGATGATAAATTCAAAGCAATTTTCCCAACAAATATGATAACGCCTCTTTGGAAGTTAAAGGTCCAGAATTTATAATCCTATTAGTCTATAAAAATATAAATTTACATATTAAAAATGGGTTTTAGTTATACTGCTTGCAGATGAACAAAGCAGTTTATTTGAAAAATTACAAGATGGATGTCTTTGTCTGGAAACAGAATGGAGCTTCTTCTGGTGATGTCACATTCCAGTGATCCAGAATTTACTGGCTGTGTGTGGCTCTGAGCAAGGAATCTTTGTAGAACTTAAAAAAGAAAAGTAAACTAGGGAATACAATCCATTCTTCTAGAGATGAAATAAAACATTGCTGAGAAGCATCTAGTATTAGGGGCCTCCCAGAATAGGTGCTTCTTTAATGTTAGTCCTCTTTTCTCCCCACCTCACACTCTGTCATCTTTGTAATATGACAACTATCTAGAAGAACATGTTATCCCATTTATCATATTTCTTCCCTTTTCATTTTATTTGACACAGAAAAATTAAATGTCTACCTTCAAAGCATGAATTGGTGTGTATTTGTATGGGTTTTCCTCAAGGAATAAATTTAATTTAATTAATAACTTCAAAATCCCTTGGGTGACATGAAATAGGCATAGTTATTACAAGCCAGTGTGTGTGTGGGGTGTGGAGATGATTCAGTAGGAGGTAGAGACAGATAACATACGTGCAAATGGAAGACAGAACCTGGGTATCACTCTAGGAGTGAAGGGTACTAAGCTGGTCTCAAACAACTTGTGTCACTCAGGTGTATTCATGTCTAGCCAAGGCAAGGCTGCAAGCCTGTCCAGCTCCTATTAGAGCATCTTACTTCCTGCTTCAGGCAGTTGTGGAATAGCAACATCGGTGTGCTGGCTGTAAATAAACTGGATTTTTGAACAGCCACATTTACAAGCCAGAATCAACAGGGAGGAATTGCCACTACAAAGCACTTTCCAGCCATCAGTGTTCTCTTTTAAGTGGCAAATTTTCCCAGGGCATTCAAAATGTGATTTGATTTATATACAAACAAGTGATTTAAAAAATAGGAGATGGGAAGTGAAAAGTACCTCAGAGTTCATCTAGTACAACATCCTCATTTTACAATTAAAGAAACTGATGCTGCCAAAGGACAAATAACTTGCCCAACATCAGGAAATTCAACAAGTTGGAATTCCCAATCCTCCTGACTACTGGGGCGGGGCTCATCCCACAAGGCCATGCCAGTGATTTCTCAAAGTGAAACTGCTATGTGCTTAACCCAAAAAGAATTGCTTTTTTTTTTCCCCCCAAACTCCTAACCTACTTCAGAGCTGTTCCTTGGTAATTCTACAGAGTCTGGCCAAGAGTACTTTGAAGTGGACACTCAAAAATTCACCAAGCAACTATTTTTCTAATCTTAGTAATGATGACAATAATGATAATGGTGATGATAATCAAACTTCACACTTGAATAGAATTCATTATGTGCCAGGAACTAATTCAAACATTTTACACCAGTTAACTCCTATGAGAGATGAACTATTATACCCATTTCACAGATGAAAAAATTGAGCATAAAGTAAACAACTTGTCCAGAATGTACATGGTTGATAAGTGATGGATTTGGGATTTGAACACAGCCAATATGGCTCAAGAGTCTTTGCACTTAACTACTATGTTGTATTTCCTATCAGAATAGTGCTACCCTATACCACCACTTCTCTATAATAAGGATAAGCAGATTTTCCTGGTGGCCGCATGAAAATAATTTGTTGAATATAATATTTGATCTTTCTCTATGGTGGGAGATCTGGCAGGGAAGGAGGAAGAGCCAAAAGACACCAGGTGTGACCTAAATTGTACTGTAAGTGCTTCACAAATGATGCCATCTTGGAGTAGGCATACGTTACATTTTCTGAAGTTTCATTACACTTAAAGAAATACAGCATTGTTCGATTACTTTAAGTGTAGGTCTTCAATATGGAAACAGCATGCAGTCTAAGTAAAACTGTGCAGTTACCTGAAGTCAGGTAAAACAAGCAGGCTATTATTTCATAAATGACATTTTAATTATCACCAGGAGGCCATTAAAAATACATCATGGCAGTTTGCTTGGTTCCTTTTGGAAAGATAATATTGACAAACTGCTATGAAACTGCAGTTCAGAAAACAGTGTAAATTGATATGGGTAATAAAACACATATTCACTTGTGTACCCTAAAGCAATGATGAACAATATAAAAAGAGAAGACAAAGTTAAAATTATGTTATTCCTTTTCAGGAAGAGGCAGAAGAAGTCGTTTGCAGGAAGACGGTTAGGTCAGCAAATTTATTACCTATGTGGATTACCTGATGTGCTTAGCATAGTAATTTAAAGTTTGTCATCCAAGCCCAAGCCACTAAGTTGCTAAGTGCCCTTGAACGCCAGCACTGCCTTCCTCTCCACTACAGAAGATTTTTTTTTTTTTTAACATCTTTATTGGAGTAAAATTGCTTTACAAAGGTGTGTTAGCTTCTGCTTTATAACAAAGTGAATCATCTCTACATAAACATATATCCCCATATCTCCTCCCTTTTGTGTCTCCCTCCCACCCTCCCTATCCCACCCCTCTAAGTGGACACAAAACACCAAGCTGATCTCCCTGTGCTATGCAGCTGCTTCCCACTAGCTATCTATTTTATATTTGGTAGTGTATATATGTCCATGCCACTCTCTCACTTCGTCCCAGCTTACCCTTCCCCCTCCCCGTGTCCTCAAGTCCATTCTCTACATCTGCATCTTTATTCCTGTCCTGCCCCAAGGTTCTTCAGAACCTTTTTTTTTTCTTTTTAATTTCCATATGTACGTGTTAGCATACGTTATTTGTTTTACTCTTTCTGACTTACTTCATTCTGTATGACAGACTCTAGGTCCATCCACCTCACTACAGATAACTCACTTTCGTTTCTTATGGCTGCCTGATATTCCATTGTATATATGTGCCACATCTTCTTTATCCATTCATCTGTCAATGGACACTTAGGTTGCTTCCATGTCCTGACTATTGCAAATAGAGCTGCAATGAACATTGCGGTACATGACTCTTTTTGAATTATGGTTTTCTCAGGGTATATGCCCAGTAGAGGGATTGCTGGGTCGTATGGTAGTTCTATTTTTACTTTTTTAAGGAACCTCCATACTGTTCTCCACAGTGGCTGCATCGATTTACATTCTCACCAACAGTGCAAGAGGGTTCCCTTTTCTCCACACCCTGTCCAGCATTTATTGTTTGTAGATTTTTTGATGATGGCCAGTCTGACCAGTGTGAAGTGATACCTTATTGTAGTTTTGATTTGCATTTCTCTAATGATTAGTGATGTTGAGCATTCGTTCATGTGCTTGTTGGCAATCTGTTTGTCTTCTTTGGAGAAATGTCTGTTTAGGTCTTCTGCCCATTTTCGGATTGGGTTGTTTGGCTTCTTAACATTGAATTACATGAGCTGCTTGCAAATTCTGGAGATTAATCCTTTGTCAGTTGCTTCATTTGCAAATATTTTCTCCCATTCTGAGGGTTGTCTTTTCATCTTGTTTATGGTTTCCCTCGCAGCACAGAAGCTTTTAAGTTTCATTAGGTCCCATGTGTTTATTTTTGTTTTTACTTCCATTCTCTAGTAGGTGGGTCAAAAAGGATCTTGCTGTGATTTATATCATAGAGCATTCTGCCTATGTTTTCCTCTAAGACTTTTATAGTATCTGGCCTTACATTTAGGTCTTTAATCCATTTTGAGTTTATTTTTCTGTATGGTGTTAGGGAGTGTTCTAATTTCATTCTTTTACATGGAGCTATACAGTTTTCCCAGCACCACTACTGAAGGGGCTGTCTTTCTCCATTGTATATTCTTGCCTCCATTATCAAAGACAGGGTGACCATATGTGCATGGGGTTATCTCTGGGCTTTCTGTCCTGTTCCATTGATCTGTATTTCTGTTTTTGTGCCAGGACCATTCTGTCTTGATTACTGTAGCTTCGTAGTATAGTCTCAAGTCCGGGAGCCTGATTCCTCCAGCTCCATTTTTCTTTCTCAAGATTGCTTTGGCTATTCAGGGTCTTCTGTGTTTCCATACAAATTGTGAAAGTTTTTGTTCTAGTTCTGTGAAAACTGCCATTGGTAGCTTGATAGGGAGTGGACTGAATCTGTAGATTGCTTTAGTAGTTGAGTCATTTTCACAATGTTGCCTCTTCCAATCCAAGAACATGGTATATCTCTCCATCTGTCTGTATCATCTTTAATTTCTTTCATCAGTGTCTTATACTTTTCTGCATACAGGTCTTTTGTCTCCTTAGGTAGGTTTATTCCTAGGTATTTTATTCTTTTTGTTGCAGTGGTAAATGGGAGTATTTCCTTAATTTCTCTTTCAGATTTTTTCATCATTAGTGTATAGGCATGCAAGAGATTTCTGTGCATTAATTTTGTATCCTGCTACTTTACCAAATTCATTGCTTAGCTCTAGTAGTTTTCTGGTAGCATCTTTAGGATTCTCTATGTATAGTATCATGTCATCTGCAAACAGTGATAGCTTTACTTCTTCTTTTCAGATTTGGATTCCTTTTAATTCTTTTGCTTCTCTGATTGCCGTGGCTAAAACTTCCGAAACTATGTTGAATAACAGTGGTGAGAGTGCACAACCTTGTCTTGACTGTTCTTATAGGAAATGGTTTCAGTTTTTCACCATTGAGAACAATGTTGGCTGTGGGTTTGTCATATATGGCCTTTATTATGTTCAGGTAAGTTCCCTCTATGCCTACGTTCTGGAGGGTTTTTATCATAAATTGGTGTTGAATTTTGTCAAAAGCTTTTTCTGCATCAATCGAGATGATCATATGGTTTTTCTCCTTCAGTTTGTTAATATGGTGTATCACGTTGATTGATTTGCATATATTGAAGAATCACTGCATTCCTGGGATAAACCCCGCTTGACCATGGTGTATGATCCTTTTACTGTACTGTTGGATTCTGTTTGCTAGCATTTTGTTGAGGATTTTTGCATCTATGTTCATCAGTGATATTGGCCTGTAGTTTTCTTTCTTTGTGACATCTTTGTCTGGTTTTGGTATCAGGGTGATGGTGGCCTCATAGAATTAGTTTGGGAATGTTCCTCCCTCTGCTATATTTTGGAAGAGTTTGAGAAGGATAAGTGTTAGCTCTTCTCTAAATGTGTGATAGAATTTGCCTGTGAAGCCATCTGGTCCTGGGCTTTTGTTTGTTGGAAGATTTTTAATCACAGTTTCAATTTCAGTGTTTGTGATTGGTCTGTTCATATTTTCTATTTCTTCCTGATTCAGTCTCAGAGGTTGTGCTTTTCTAAGAGTGTGTCCATTTCTTCCAGGTTGTCCATTTTATTGACATTGAGTTGCTTTTAGTAATCTCTCATGATCCTTCACATTTCTGCAGTGTCAGTTGTTACTTCTTTTTCATTTCTAATTCTATTGATTTGAGTCTTCTCTGTTTTTTTCCTGATGAGTCTGGCTAATGGTTTATCAATTTGTTTGTCTTCCCAAAGAACCATCTTTTAGTTTTAGAGATATTTGCTATTATTTCCTTCATTTCTTTTTCATTTATTTCTGATCTGATCTTTATGATTTCTTTCCCTCTGCTAACTGTGGGGTTTTTTGGTTCTTCTTTCTCTAATTGCTTTAGATGTATGGTTAGGTTGTTTATTTGAGATGTTTCTTGTCTCTTGAGGTAGGATTGTATTGGTAAAACCTTCCCTCTTAGAACTGCTTTTGCTACATACTATAGGTTTTGGGTCGTCATGTTTTCATTGTCATTTGTTTCTATTTTTTCTTGATTTCCTCATTGATTTCTTCAGTGATCTCTTGGTTATTTAGTAGCACATTGTTTAGCCTTCATTTGTTTGTATTTTTTACAGATTTTTTCCTGTAATTGATATCTAGTCTCACAGCATTGTGGTCAGAAAAGATACTGGATATGATTTCAATTTTCTTAAATTTACCAAGGCTTGATATGTGTTCGAAGATATCATCTATCCTGGAGAGTGTTCCATGAGCACTTGAGAGGAAAGTGTATTGTGTTGATTTTGGATGGAATGTCCTATAAATATCAATTAAGTCCATCTTGTTTAATGTATCATTTAAAGCTTGTGTTTCCTTATTTATTTTCATTTTGGATACTCTGACCAATGGTAAAAGTGGGGTGTTAAAGTCCCCTACTATGATTGTGTTACTGTCGATTTCCCCTTTTATGGCTGTTAGCACCTGCCGCAAGTATTGAGGTGCTCCTATGTTGGGTGCGTACATATTTACAATTGTTGTATCTTCTTCTTGGATTGATCCCTTGATCATTGTGTAGTGTCCTTCTTTGTCTCTTGTAATAGTCTTTATTTTAAAGTCTATTTTTTCTGATATGAGAATTGCTACATCAACTTTCTTTTGATTTCCATTTGCATGGAATATCTTTTTCTACCCCCTCACTTCAAGTCTTTATCTGTCTTTAGGTCTGAAGTGGGTCTCTTGTAGACAGCATATATACAGGACTTGTTTTTGTATCCATTCAGCCAGTCTGTGTGTTTCGGTTGGAGCATTTAATCCACTTACATTTAAGGTAAGTATCAATATGTATGTTTTTGATGGTTTGATTAATATGAGTCTTGACGTGTTTCTCCTTGGATCTATCTTGTATGGGTCTCTCTGAGCTTCCTGGAGTTGATTGACTATTTCCTTTTCCATATTAGGGAAGTTTTCAACTCTAATCTCTTCAAATATTTTTTCAGTCCCTTTCTTTTTCTATTCTTCTTCTGGGACCCCTATATTTCAAATGTTGGTGTGCTTAATGCTGTCCCAGAGGTCTGTGAGACTGTCCTCAATTCATTTCATTCTTTTTCTTTATTCTGCTCTGTGGTAGTTATTTCTACTATTTTATCCTCCAGGTCACTTATCTGTTCTTCTGCCTCAGTTATTCTGCTATTGATTCCTTCCAGAGAACTCTTAATTTCATTTATTGTGTTGCTCATCATTGTTCATTTGCTCTTTAGTTCTTCTAGGTCCTTGTTAAATGTTTCTTGTATTTTCTCCATTCTGTTTCCAAGATTTTGGATCATGTTTGCTATCATTACTCTGAATTCTTTTCAGGTAGACTGCCTATTTCCGCTTCATTTGTTTGGTCTGGTGGGTTTTTACCTTGCTCCTTCATCTGTTGTGTGTTTCCCTGTCTTCTCATTTTGCTTAACTTACTGTGTTTGGGGTCTCCTTTTCACAGGCTGCAGGTTTGTAGTTCCCATTGCTTTCGGTGTCTGCTCACAGTGGCTAAGGTTGGTTCAGTGGGCTGTGCAGGCTTCATGGTGGAGGGGAGTAATCCCTGTGTTCTGGTGGATGAGGCTGGATCTTGTCTTTCTGGTGTGCCGGATTGTGCCCGGTGGTGTGTTTTGGGGTGTCTGTGACCTTATCATGATTTTAGGCAGCCTCTCTGCTAGTGGGTGGGGTTGTGTTCCTGGCTTGCTAGTTGTTTGGCATAGGGTGTCCAGCACTGTAGCTTTCTGGTTGTTGGGTGGAACTGTGTCTTAGCGTTGAGATGGAGATCTCTGGGAGAGCTTTCACTGTTTGATATTACATGGAGCCGGGAGGTCTTTGGTGGACTGATGTCCTGACTTCAGCTCTCCCACTTCAGGGGCACAGGCCTGATACCTAGCTGGAGCACCATAACCATGTCAGCCACACAGCTCAGAAGAAAAGGGAGAAAAAAAGAAAGAAAGAAAGAAAAAATAATAAAATAAAGTTACTCAAATAAAAAATTTTAAAATACTATTAAAAATTAACAAAATAAAAAAGTAATAAAAGAAAAAGAAAGAAAGAAAGAAAGAAAGAAGAGAGCAGCCAAACCAAAATCTATCGATAACAAGTGTAGAAACTATACACACAAGCCAAACAGAGAGATGGAACCCTAGGTCAAATGGTTAAAGCAAAGCTATACAGACAAAATCACACAAAGAAGCATACACATAGACACTCACAAAAAGAGAAAAAGGGAAAAAATATATATCTATATATTAAAAAAAAAAATGAGAGCAACCAAATCAATAAACAAATCTACCAATGGTTAGAAACTCTAAATACTAAATTAAGATAAACATAAAGCCAGAAACAAATTAGATGCAGAAAGCAAACCCCAAGTCTACAGTTGCTCCCAAAGTCCACTGCCTCAATTTTGGGATGATTCGTTGTCTATTCAGGTATTCCACAGATGCAGGGTACATCAATTTGATTGTGCAGATTTAACCCACTGCTCCTGAGGCTGCTGTGAGAAATTTCCCTTTCTCTTCTTTGTTCACACAGCTCCCACGGTTCAGCTTCGGATTTGGCCCCGCCTCTGCGTGTAGGTCACCTGAGGGCACCTGTTCTTCGCTCAGACAGGACGGGATTAAAGTCGCCGCCCACTGGGGGCTCTGACTCACTCTGGCCAGGGGGAGGGAGGGGTGCAGAATGCGGGGTGAGCCTGCAGCGGCAGAGTCCAGCATGACGTTGCAACAGCCTGAGGCACGCCGTGTTTTCTCCGTGGGAAGTTGTCCCTGGATCACGGGACCCTGGCAGTGGCAGGCTGCACAGGCTCCCAGGAGGGGAGGTGTGGAGACTGACCTGTGCTTGCACACAGGCAACTCGGCAGCTGCAGGAGCAGCCTTAGCATTTCATGCCTGTCTCTGGGGTCCACGCTGATAGACACGGCTCCCGCTGGTCCCTGGAGCTCGTTTAGGTGGTGCTCTGAATCCCCTCTCTTCGCGCACCCCGAAACAATGGTCTCTTGCCTTTTAGGCAGGTCCAGACTTTTTCCTGGACTCCCTCCCTGCTATCCGTGGTGCACCAGCCCCCATCAGGCTGTGTTCATGCAGACAACCCCAGTCCTCTCCTTGGGATGTGACCTCTGAAGAAGCCGGAGCCTCATCTCCCAGCCCCCGCCCGCCCCAGCGGGTGAGCAGACAAGCCTCTCGGGCTGGCGAGTGCTGGTCGGCACAGATCCTCTCTGTGGGAATCTCTCCGCTTTGCCCTCCGCATCCGTTGCTGCGCTCTCCTCCGCGGCTCTGAAGCTTCCTCCCTCCGCCACCCACAGTCTCCACCAGTGAAGGGGCTTCCTAGTGTGTGGAAACCTTTCCTCCTTCACAGCTCCCTCCCACTGGTGCAGGTCCCGTCCCTATCCTTTTGTCTCCGTTTTTTCTTTTCTTTTGCCCTACCCAGGTACGTGGGGAGTTTCTTGCCTTTTGGGAGGTCTGAGGTCTTCTGCCAGTGTTCAGTAGGTGTTCTGTAGGAGTTGTTCCACGTGTAGATGTATTTCTGGTGTATTTGTGGGGAGGAAGGTGATCTCCACGACTTACTCTCCTGCCTCTTGAAGGTCTCCCCAGAAGATTGTCTTCTTAGTCACTTCTAGTCTAGAGGATTCTACGAGAACCATTTAGTTCTGGAGATGATCCTGGGTCTCATCAGGGGTGACTGGCATTAACTCTAGAACCTTTGGTCATCTTGATAAATTCCACAGCTTCCTCCATTGGTGATCACAGGACATTAGGAAGGTTTTTTCATATTTAACTTTCACCTAAAAATTGAAGTTCCTATTGCTTATCATGTCTGGTTTTCCTTATAATTGAAACCAGTGCAAGTATATTTTTCCAGTGATGTGGGTCATCACTCTAGATACCACAGGAAAACCATTCAAGCCATTTACCTTACCTTTTATCTCTTTCCTCTAGGAAATACTTTTTGTATTTGGTTTAATAACCAGAGGAAAAGATGTGGTGACTGATTCCATTATAGATTAACCACATAAAATAAAATTCTTGAGATATC
>NW_006794161.1:3594814-3603723 GCF_000442215.2 Lipotes vexillifer | reverse complement strand
TTTCCCTAGAAGTATTCCAACGGTAGAGATGTTGCTAGGATCTAGGTGTCATTTGTATCTCTGTGGGGAAATGTGAAGATGAATGGTGCTTAGATTGCAATTCTCTAAACAAGTAGCAGGTTCTATCTTCTCTTCAGGAGGCTCCTCCCCCTCACTTTCTTCTCTATATGCATTAATTTATTCCTAGCAAATATTATCAAAGAGATACTCTATGTACCTAGACTCATCTACTCTCCAAAGAGATTAAGGTGTACGGAGGAAATAAAATGTATATATATAAATAGAATATGAAGAAGAAAGAAATGAATGCAATGAAAGCAGTATATAGGAAACGCTCTGAGAGATTTCACATGATATCAAGAGAGATCTGATATATTGAGTTACATGTGTTTATCTCTTCTCCCTCTTGAAACAAAACTCGTCGAAAAGTCTGTAAAAGATTACAAAAAGTTTTAAGCTACAATAGTAAAAAAAACAAAAAACAAAAATGAGCAAGAGACCTCATTAAAATTTTGGAAGGTAGACTGGATAGAGTGATGGCTAATGTAGTCATATGTAGCCATGAACTAGAATATATTGAGAAAGAGCTGCATCCCAGTGCAAGAGTGCAGTCTCTGCCCCACAGAACCTCAGAGAGGCATGGGATTTAGAAGAAATTGGATAAATGAAATCAGGATGTTATATGAAGCTAATGGTACAACTCTAACAACCATTTGTCCCCTAGCCAAAGAAATAAATGAACAAACCTTTCTGATGAGAATTAGGAATGTAGTGTAGGAGCTGGGACAGGGGTAAATCTGTCTTAAATGAAGCATCTGGGACCTGAAAAATTAAGGCTGGCTGTCCACCCCCTCTTCCTAAAATGAAGCTATAACTGTGGTCAGAGATCACAGTCAACTTCTCCATTGCCACATTCTTAAATATAAACAGGCTATGAAGAATGAGCCTTCTTTTCAGAAAAGCCTGATACATAAAATGTAAAGAACAATGATAAGAATATCAGAATTGGTCAGGAAAATATAACAAGACGAAGATGTCATAAACAATAAAAATCAGAGAATAAGAAAAACTCTTTAAAATCAAAATATATATATGACAGATAAAATTTAAAGACATTTAATTGAAGAGTTGGGTGATAAGAAAAAGGAAATTCCTCATATCAGGGGGCAAAGGGACAAAGTGATAGAAAATACAGGAAAGATGAATGACTCAGAGGGTCAAAACAGGAAGACTGCATCTGACTAATAGGTGTTCCAGACAAAATAGCAAACATGAGGAAAGAAATTTGCAAAGAAATATATCAATCAAGAAGAATATTTTCCAAAGATGAAAAGCATTTTTTTTCAAATGGAAAGGATCCACTGCAGGCCTAGCACAAATACATTTTTAAAAGTAATATACGTAGACCTATGGTGAAATTATAGAACACCGGGATCAGGGGTCAACAAACTTTTTCTGTTAAGGACCATGGAGTAAATACTTTAGGCTTTGAAGACCATACCATCTATCATAACTATTTTTCTCCTCTTGTAGCACAAAAACAACTGTAGATAACGTGTAAATGAATGAACTTACATGTGACTGGGAAATTCTATTGGGCCTCTTGTTTTAGAACTAGAATAACCTGGTAACCAATAAGGAGGCATCAATACTGTGCATGTATAGCTCTTCCATGAGCTTTCTTTTGAAGATGACCCACTCTTGTTTATCTTGTAAATGGGAAGGAAAATTCAGAAGACATTGCTTTGGGCTTGATATCTCTGAGAACAGAGAAATAGAAGATTCTTGCGATGGAGTAAGTGGAAGACATTTTCCAAAATTCAAGTTATTATATAGTTCCCAAACTTCTACACCTTCAGTGGTGTAAACATTGTGCAAGGTCTGAGAACTTTTGTTCTTATTTTCATTCAATATAGTTTCTGAATAAATGCATTAAAACTGTGGTACTGAACATTTAGTTGAGGGCAGCTGCTCTTGTTCATAATATAAATCATCAATTTCAATCCCCAAAGATCATATCAGATTCAGGGGTCTGAGTGGGTAGATACTTATAATCTGTATTTTTAACATGTTCACGGATGTTTAGTAGCTCTGGCTTAACTATATGAACAGGACTGCATATATTTAGTCAATATCTGCTCTTCTAATCTATGTACAGCCCACTTCACATACATCTTCCTCTTTGGTATTCATAAGAGTTCTTGACTCTCCTATCAGTTTGTAGGATGAACCATGAAGCTCAGATACAAGCTTGTCATTTTTAAGATAATGTCCTCAAATCCTACAATTTAATTCCTACTCTGTACTATCCTGTTCTATTTAATTTGGGCAATACTTTCCATATTTTTTCTGTACCAATTTGGTGCCATGCTGGAGTCAGAGTAAAAACAAATTATCTTAATGTGAAACTATATATAACCTGTGGAAAGGCAAATATTTCGTGATGCCTAAATTTAAAGTGATTTGATTTCAGTATAAAATTAGATTCAAGAAATTGTACTGTGTTTTGAAATTATCTTTCTTTTAAAACCATCTATGCTGAGATTTCTGTTTACTTTCTCATTTAAGAAGTTTAATTACTGCTTTTAAAAAGTAGAGCTTCATGTTTTGCACTCTGCTACCTAAGCTGCTAAAGAACAGGTTTCAGAGAGATTATATCAAATGTGAGTTTGACCTAGAATATAGAGATTCATTTGAATTCTATGCTGTTTTCCTCAAAAGAAAATTAGGCACTCAGTTCTATATAGTTTAGCACAATCAGTTAGTGTAATGGGAATTATTTTCATTTTTACTCACTATAAGGCACTGAAAGTCTACCGGAGAATAAGAAAATACAAATAGAAGGATCTGTGATGAGGTACTCAAAGAATGACTAAGGATTAGGGGAAAGTAGAATCTTGGGAAGCAGAGGATATCTTGTGTGTCCTGAATATGTCAGTAGGCTTTCACATGGGAGCACATGAGGTTAGAAACACTAAGATATTCTTGAGTAAAGTGATGGGTCACAGAGGTTATTTGTTCCTAGGACTCTTTAAATCCAGAAGAATTATAACCTCAAAGTGTCTTTGTAATTCAGTTCTCCTTTTTAGGATTATGGATAGTGATCAAAACAAATATGTCTGAGTCAGGATCAAAGCGAATAATTTTTCCTATTGGGAAATAAGCTCCATAAGCATAGGGACTTTGTCAAGTTCACTCTTGTATCTTCATTTCCTAGAGAAGAACGAATGCTTAAAAAATATCTGTATCATGAGTGAAGGAAGGACAAGAAAGAAGAAAGGAAGGACTGAAGAAACTGGGAAGATATTACAGCAGTGAGTTAAGGTTTTAGAGAAAAGAAATGGAGCCCTGGGAATAAAATGCTCCTTTCATTTAGGTACTGGCTGCCAGCTCAGTAGGAGATGATGACAAGACAAGACTGACATTAGTTCTCTGGTTCCATGATCTTCCATTCTGAAGGCTAAAACAGACTCATACAATGTGAGGGCTGTTTCAAGAATGTGAAATAAATACTATGGGGACAGAGCAAAAGAAGTTTTTAGAGTTAGCTCTTGGTATTATTAGTTTTGACTCCTAATTGCTTTAAGTTTTAAAGTCATATTGCAGGTGATTTCTAACACGCCTTTAGAAAGTTATTAGAACAGTCTATTGAAGATGAATAATAAACTAGCATCATTTTGCTTGTTTGCCAATTACTTCCAGAGCCCTGATTGTCAGCCAGATGTCAACAAGAAATCCTGATCTTGAGCCAGTATCCAATAATGTAAGAGTTCTCAGCTGAACTGTCGCAACAAATACATGGATGGGTCGATCACGTAACTGGGAGTCAGGGTGGAGTATAAGCTAGCCCTCAGGGAACTGTACAGAGAGTATTTTAATCTATGTTGCAGCCAGAAATCTGGGTGTGCCCATGTGTGGTGCACATGTGAATATACCTTTCCCATGTATAGAAGTGAAAAAAAAGTTAGAGTACTGCCACATTAGAGAAACGCCTTTTTTAGGATGCAACAAAAGTCTGAGAGAAAATTCTTTAAGTAGGAATTGCTCCTGAGTTGTTGGTAGAGGAGGGGCTAACCAAAGAGACAAACCTGACAAATACACTAATAAGAAAGAGAATCTGACTTTCGTCAGTTATACAAGGCATAACAAATTTATTTGGTAGCACTGAGTAATTCCTGGGCATAGTCCAATTTAAGAAGCACACATTCTGCTATTTTTATTTAATATTATGATACGTTCTAAGATTACTGATAATCTAACAGATTTTTGTAATGAAATTTTACATAAAAGAGCTAAATTAAGTGAATTCCTCTGGGAGTTTCATTACCATTTTAGAAAATTTGGAGCACAATGCTACTGAGTTCTGACTCACTTGAAATAGAGTCATAGGCACTATGTAGCAAACCAGTTGAACTCCCCCACGCAGAAAGCTAAAAACTCATAGTTTTCTTATCCCATAGGATTTCAATCGAAGAACCCAGGCAGTGATACAAGAAATAGAGAAATAAAGGGAAAAGTAAAGATCATTCACACATCATTCAACACTTTAAATTTAGGTAGACTCCTGAAATGAACAAACTGTCCTCATACTTCTCATATTCATTTAACTGTAAATGAAATTGATCTTGGATAACTTGCTCCTTTAATGGTTAAGTTGACATTTATTGCAGCATGGATTTGGGAACAAGGCTTTTAAAATGTCAGGCTATTTTGGTTTTGCTTGGATATATCTTTACAAGGTTTCTTCTGAAATCTCCAATCCAGTATTCCTAGAATCTTCATGACATCTGACACCCTGCTTTTCTCCCCCATAAAGAATCATTTACTTGGTAAAATTTGCTTAAGTCTATTTAACAACCAAAGAAAAATAGGTATACAACATTTCTTCATTTTTTAATTGCTTTATTAACTGACATAGACTACAATGTAAAAAGTGTATTCCAATGACCACTTCTAAATACTGAATTATTTTGAACTTAACTGTCTTCCTGAGATTGCCTTCAAAGAAGAATTGTTCAACATTAAATAAATTGGCTCATGCACTAATTTAAAATATATTTACTGAATGTGTTTTATGAGTAAGGTATGCTAAACTCTAGGAATATCGTGGCAAATAAACTATATGCCTTCAAAAATTGTATAGTCTAGTGGCCATGGAAATAAAGACGTGCAATGAGAGCAGTTTAGGATAGGGAGCTCTGAGAGTATACTTGAGATTTGGGGAAAGCTGCCTGGAGAAGTAGCCCATAAGTGGAGTCCTGAAAGACAGAAAGAATTAATCTGGTAAAGGAAGGTGGCAAGGAAGTGATTGTATGAGAGGAGTACAGGCAGAAAGGAAACTGAGTTAGGAGAGGTTATGGCCCATTTGGGAAAATATGTTGGATAAAAACTCAGTGGCTACAATGAGATATCCCCTCACACCGGTCAGAATGGCCATTATCAGAAAACCTACAAACAATAAATGCTGGAGAGGGTGTGGGGAAAAGGGAACCCTCTTGCTCTGTTGGTGGGAATGTAAATTGATACAGCCACTACGGAGAACAGTATGGAGGTTCCTTAAAAAACTAAAAAGAGAACTACCATACAACCCAGCGTTCCCACTACTGGGCATATACCCTGAGAAAACCATAATTCAAAAAGAGTCATTACCGCAATGTTCATTGCAGCACTATTTACAATAGCCAGGACATGGAAGCAACCTAAGTGTCCATTGACAGATGAATGGATAAAGAAGATGTGGCACATACATACAATGGAATATTACTCGGCCATAAAAAGAAACGAAATTGAGTTATCTGTAGTGAGGTGGATGGACCTAGAGACTGTCATACATAGTGAAGTAAGTCAGAAAGAAAAAAACAAATACTGTAGGCTAACACATATATATGGAATCTAAAAAAACAAAATGGTTCTGAAGAACCTAGGGGCAAGACAGGAATAAAGATGCCAATGTAGAGAATGGACTTGAGGACACAGGGAGGGGGAAGGGTAAGCTGGGACGAAGTGAGAGAGTGGCAGGGACATAAATACACTACCAAATGTAAAATAGATAGCTAGTGGAAGCAGCTGCATAGCACAGGGAGATCAACTCAGTGCTTTGTGACCACCTAGAGGGGTGGGATACGGAGGGTGGGAGGGAGACACAAGAGGGGATATAGGGATATATGTATATGTATAACTGATTCACTTTGTTGTACAGCAGAAACTGACACACCATTGTAAAGCAATTACACTCCAATAAAGATGTTAAAAACAAAAACAAAAACAAATCTCAGTGTCTGAAGAAGGGGTGGAGGAGAGGTCATGACAGTACAGAGAATAGCCAGGTCTAATAAACTTTATTAAGGAGTTTGAACGTCGTTCTGAAGGGTAGGAGGATCCCTTAAGGATTTTGAAGCCAGGCACTAAAATGACTGGATTGGTACTAGAGGAAGATCACTCTGGTTACAGTGTGGAGAATGAACTAGAAAGTGGCAAGTCTGGAAGAACGGAAACCAGTTGGGAGGTATTGCTTTAGATTTGGATAAAGATTCTGATCACCTAAATTAGGCAATCCACTGCGAAGTGAGACTGTAAAAGGAGTCATATTTGAAGAATTATTTAGGAAGTAAAACTGCTAAAACATAGTTTTTGGTTATGTGGATGGAGTAAAGGAGAAGTAAAGTCAAAGTTGATAAAAATGTTTTTGGCTTGGGAAGCTAGGTGCCATTCACAGGGACAGGTAAGTATCCCAGGAGACGTTTGGAAGAAGATGATGAGTTTTTCAAATACATTGAGTTTAATTCTTATGGGATATCCAAATGGAGATATCAGGAAAGCACTGGATTCAAAGGTCTGGCATTTAGGAGAGATGAGGACTGAAAATATAGATTTGGTATAATTAAATGAATACCAACCTTATATACAACAGTTAAAAAGGGAGCTAAAAATACTTAAGCATTAGTGTTGCATGCACCTCTGAGATATGACTTTGTATCTGAACACCACTAAAATCAATTCTAGTAAAAATCAATTTTTGGAAATGAAGGCTGTCATAAATATTTTTTTCCGATTTATATAAAATCTGATTCCCTACCTTTTCATTATCCATTTCTACTCTGGTATACTTTGAGGACACATATTCATGTTCATTAAAACTATTTCAATACCTGCATAAATATTAATAATATTAATGTCAGGCAAACTAGTCTCTAAGGGGAAAACATCATTAAAAAAAAAACCTGCATAAAAGAAAATTTGTAATCTAGGTGTGAAGTAAACCAGAACTTCCCTAATCCATTCAAGTAATTGATATCTCATTCCTCTCCTCAGTCTTTATGACAAATATCTGGAGTGCAAGAGCTAAGAAAATCCAGAAAGAATAAAATAAAGTCTGAACACAAGATTTTTACAAAGTCAGAAATAATGATTTTTAATACTTAAGTGCCACCGAAACAATGTAATATTTCTTTTACTCTACTCTTCCAGTGAACAAAAACACTTACCTGTAATGTCAGAGGTAGTTACCTGGAGCCTCTAGATTTGGAATGAATATTGCAGTACACCCTGTTTGGCTTCAAGTAATTCCTGTGTCCAGGTCTCAGGTTCTCCCCTAATTTGCTATCTGGAGTACTTCCCCAGTGCAACACTGAAGGAGGATAAGACTTCACTTTCCTATTTGCTCTTCCTGTCTGGGGATGTCACAGGGCACTTTCTCTCCGAGCCCCGCATTTCCCAGAGAAACCCTTTCATATGAACTTTGAACTTGTGCCTCTTCATGCACAGAACACAGAATTATCCACAGAACTTGAGGGATGAATCAGAATCCTTTAAGCAGAATGTTTACACGCCCAACATTCTACACTAACTTCTCAATACCAAGGAGTTAGTTGATCTTTTAAAATTGGCCTTGGTTCTTCTTGTTAAAGACCAATGAAATAGGATTATCTTTTTGGAAATATCAGGGCAACTACTTCAAAAAATGTTATTATCTCAACAATCTTTTATGCTTTTTTAACATCTTTACTGGAGTATAATTGCTTTACAATGGTGTGTTAGTTTCTGCTTTATAACAAAGTGAATCAGCTATACATATACATATATCCCCATATCTCTTCCTTCTTGCGTCTCCCTCCCTCCCACCCCTCTAGGTGGTCACAAAGCACCGAGCTGATCTCCCTGTGCTATGAGGCTGCTTCCCACTAGCTACCGGTTTTACATTTGGTAGTGTACACATTTCCATGCCACTCTCTCACTTTGTCCCAGCTTACCCTTCCCCCTCCCCGTATCCTCAGGTCCATTCTCTAGTAGGTCTGCATCTTTATTCCCATCCTGCCCCTAGGTTCTTCATGACCTTTTTTTTTTTTTAGATTCCATATATGTGTTAGCATACGGTATTTGTTTTTCTCTTTCTGACTTACTTCACTCTGTATGTTACTCAGCCATAAAAAGAAACGAAATTGAGTTATTTGTAGTGAGGTGGACAGACCTAGAGTCTGTCAACAATCTTTTAAATTTACCTAAATACATGGAGAATTGAGTTTATCCCCTCTCCGATCTCCAAAGACTTACTAAAATGATAACAGAGGGATAAAGAAACAGAAAAAGAATAGGAAAAGAGAGACTAGTAGATCAACAATGACAGCAAAGTTTTAGATGAAAAAGTTTAGATGGAGGAAAGTTAACTAACCTTAGCAGAAATAAGAAACAGAAATCTAGAGCCCTTAGAGAGTGACTAAAGAGGATCAGTCAATTCACACTGTGGATCCCCTGAAGGTACCTGGGCTGAAGTGCAAAGCTGAAAACAGGACAGTTAAACAGAAGTTTGCTCACTGAAACTCTGGACTTGTCAGCTCCTTTCCCTTATTCTGCTCTCAGAATACACACACTAGGCATGTCCCCCAGGCAGGAGACTAGAATACTCTTCTCTG
>NW_006794161.1:3578974-3594804 GCF_000442215.2 Lipotes vexillifer | reverse complement strand
AATGGCCCTAGGGAAAGACCTACTATCACCGAAGTTTGGAGATGCTTCCTTTCTCCCTGAGGAGCACAGGGCTGCGGGCCGGTACCTCTGAATGAAGCCCACCAGTCAACAGCCGTCTTCCCCAACGTGGAGAGGAATATGACCTCTAAACTACATCTCACTACCTCGTACTGGAATATGCACAGCCAAGAATCATCTGACCTCTGTAGAAACTTGCAACATCCAGAGACCAAAAGAAACAGAAAGGTAGAAACTGGAGAAAGCAGAGACTGTTCTGGAAATAGAAGAAAAATGTTTTACAATACAGATGTTATATCCATTAAATAAAAACATAATTCCATACAAAAAATGATCAACAGATTGAAGCAAGAAGGGGAAAAAGGGACTTATGAATTACCCTATGTGCTCATGTTGACAATAGTATCCACCAGCATTTTGTAAAGTTACTGTTGCATTTGGGAAATTTAGTAATACTTAATTAGAAAATTAAGCAAATGAACAAATTATAAATTCATGGGAAAAAGACATATAAAATCATAGTATACCATTTGTCTCAGAAGTGAATAATAATTTCACAATCGTAATAAAATAAATCATGGGTGAATTTAATGAGAAACTGTAAAAGGGGAAGAGGGAGGCATGAAGTGTGTATATGGAAAAGAAAGTTAAAGTTCATATACTAGGGCTTCCCTGGTGGCGCAGTGGTTGAGAGTCCGCCTGCTGATGCAGGGGACACGGGTTGGTGCCCAGGTCCGGGAAGATCCCACGGGCCGCGGAGCAGCTAGGCCCATGAGCCATAGCTGCTGAGCCTGCGCGTCCGGAGCCTGTGCTCCGGAACAGGAGAGGCCACAACTGTGAGAGGCCCGCATACCGCAAAAAAAAAAAAAAAAAAAAAAATTCATATACTAGATTAGGAGTCAAACTGTAATTTCTAAAATTGATAAAACACATAGAAGTACAAGGATAATATTATTTTTAAATATGTAATCACATATCAGACTGAATTACTCCACAAGTTGAAAGTGGTTGCCTTGAAGGAGGAGAATGTGGGTTGGTGACAAGTATAATAGGGCACTCTTGTTATCAAATATCAGCCTTTTTGGGCTACTTGACTATTACAATATGTCCATGTATTACTTTGTCAAAATAAAAATAAAGTAAAAGATACTTATCTGGCAATACTTTACAGAAAGATGCAAGTTTAATTTTTGGATCTGATTTATCCCTCTGATGTTGTAGAGTAAAGCTAATATGTATTTCAATAAACTAAATATTCCTCTCAATGGTCCCAAAGATTTGCAAATGTGGGTTATTTGGCAATCATTCGTAATAAACTTTTTTCACAAGTATATTCTTGGCATTCTTTCTGAAATTCACCTGCTGAGAACCAGCATGTAATATGTTTTAGTAAAAGGTCTTAGAAATCCTGTCTACCTTATCTCAGGAAATTTGGTTGATTACTCTGAGATACTGCAAAACTCCTGTTTTCTTTTGGTGTTTATGAGCATCTTTAAAAGGCATTCAAATTTTGCATCCCTACTGGAGGCTAAAGTATTTCAACTTCTTAAAATTTTAATGGCTGAATGTTTTGGACAGTGATATCCCCCTACAAAATTACTTTCCCAAACTTTCCTTTTTCAAAGCAAAGAAGTCCAAGTCTTTATACTTCACAATGTAACTTATGAGAAAGAGTATCAGACTTTGAAGGTTTTACAACAGAGTAAAAAATAATTAATACAAGCAGAAAATATTAACTTTGGATCATTTGTGTATCATTTAGGCTTGTTCCCGTCCACACATAGTATAATAGGCACAAAAGCTGCCTTCTCCTTATTATGATTAAAACTACCCAACTGCTTTAAGGATTTGAAAGGTAACTCTACTATATTTCAGCTTTTATAATCCAAACTCTGGAAAAATACAACTCTTTCTTCTCTCAATCCCTCCTCTCCATGTATTATAATTCCCAGAAAGTTAAATACATTTCTCTCCTTTTAGAAGATATCTTCTCTTGGATACTCTGAAGCCAAGTCTTTGTGAACATTTAATTTAGTCTTCACACTCAAAACTGAGTGAAAACACTTTGTTCTTTTTATCTAAGGGCATTTTTGTTTAAATCTAAGAGCATTTTCACAAGCATAAAACAAAGGAGGGGGATGAGAAGTGCAAGCAAAGTGACATATGTGAGATGGGACACCTCAGCAAAGAACCAGGTCTATGATTATGTGAATGAGGGAAAAATATCTCCCCATAAATTGTTTTGTTCTGCTTATTTTGATCATTTAGATAGATAAACCTTTTCTATCAAATACATTATTAGTAAAAATTAAATCTACATATAGGTTAGGAACATCATTTTAAAAAGGAACTTCATTATCACATAGATTTTGTTCATCAGATTTCATTTATCCTTTGCTTTCAGCTTTAGAAAAGGAGTTGCAATTAATTGATTAAACAAGAATTACAATAAGGGGAAAAGTTAATGGTGATTTTAAGAGTAATCTGATCAAAGCTTTAGCTCCCTGACTTTGAAAAGCCAGCTCCTTTCACAATAAGCAATCCCAGGCGCTGGCTGCTAGGTGTAGGGGCTCATTCTTTCAGTCATCAAAGACCTCATGTATTTTTTCCAATTAAAGTGACAGAAACACTGAGGAGTGCCAAGAAAGCTGATAATGAAAAGTACTAAATCTTTTACAAAACTTTGAGCTGAACAAGGCATAAGCTCTGGCTCAAAGGCAAAAGAAATATTAATTTTCTTGTACATAATTAAATTAAATGTTTTCCTAAAAGGAACAAGTTATGACAGGAGATGCTCTAATATCAGTTCCTCTTAAGTTAAAAAATGAGCTTGTTGCCTTCTAGCTCCATTAAATAACTATTCTGGGGAAATCTTTTCTAGGCTGGTGACCTTAATGTCATTTCTGATGAGACAATGAGATAGATATGAAGGCCATTTTGTAAGAAGAGTGACCTTAAAATGGACTAAAAAAAGTCAAAGAGTGAAGCTTTCTCGATTTAGGGAAATTCTGGCACATAACATTTCTATTTTCTTAAAGGCTACAAAGAAATATATAGAAAGAGACTCATTCATTCAAATAACTAATATTTGTTGAATACCTACTGTATGCCAGGTAGTTAAGCACCAGAAATACAACAATGATCAAAAATATAAACAATCCCTGACCTTGTGGAGGTTACAGATTAGTGGGGTAGATTGGTACTAATGAAATAATATCAAATTGAATCTATCTATCTATGTATCTATCTACCTACCTACCTACCTACCTATCTAGATATCCAGAAGGAATAGTATTGATTACAGGATTTCCATGGCAGCATTATAGACTAAAGGAGTCAGGAAACATTTCGAAGAAGTGGCCCTTGAGCTGGTGTCTAAAGGATGAGTAGGATTTAACTAGGCCAATAACTACTGGGGAGAGGGGAGTATGGGTAGGAAAAGTTCTTCAGACCAACAGAACAAAAGGCATGATGATCCTGAAGTGTCAGGAAACGTGGCACATTTCGAGAACTGGGACAGGTGGCTGTGATATATTGATGGGCAGGGAAAGCACTGGAAGAGATGATGATGCTCTAGGGCTGGGTACAAACTAGAACCTGAAAGGTGTGGAGATCATACCAAGGATTTTGGTCTCCCCTTTGTTGTTGGTTTAATTGATCGATTTACTGATTGCCTTTTATCCTTACACTGAATCCCATTATCCCACATATCACCATGGACAAATATTCTAATATACTGAATGAAAATTCATTCATTAGACTAAATATTTATCAAGCACCTTCTGTGTGCCATATACCACTCTAGGAATTGGGAAGATAGCAGTGAAGCAAATAGACATAAATCCCTTCTGGAGTTCACATTTATGATAAGGAAGACAGAGAAATAATGATATAAGTAAGTAAAACATAAATTGGTTAGATGTTAAGTGATAAGGAGAAAAATGATGCAGGAAATAGGAGCAGGAAGTATAAGAAACATACCTTTGTCTTTGAATATATCTTTGCTGATACTAATTTTTGTTTTGTATGAATACATTTAAATTCATGTAAATGGCATTGTGCTATAGAACTTGTTTAGCTTCTTATTTTTTCTATTTGGAACCATGTTCTTAAGAACCATTCATGTTATTAGGAATACATATAATGTGCTGCTTCTAAATGTTACATAATACTCCACATGTCCCCATCCCGTTTTATGTATCTATACTTCCAGTGATGGAAAATCAGACAGTCTCCTTTTCCTTATTCTCAAGAGCAAAGCTAAGCCATGGATCCATGGTTGTGTGTGTGTGCGCGTGCGTGTGTGTGTGGTAGTGGGGAGAGAGTGACACTGGATGAGAAGTGGAGCTAGCTTTGCTTTTTTTTTTTTTTTTTTTTCCTAATTATTGTTATAGATTTCTAATTTAATTCCATTGTGATCAGAGAACATATTCTGTATCACCCAAATTCTTTGAAGTTTATGGAGAACTGGTTTTTTGTTTTGTTTTTTGCGGTACGCGGGCCTCTCACTGCTGTGGCCTCTCCCATTGCGGAGCACAGGCTCCGGACGCGCAGGCTCAGCGGCCATGGCTCATGGGCCCAGCTGCTCCGCGGCATGTGGGATCTTCCCGGACCGGGGCACAAACCCGTGTCCCCTGCATCGGCAGGTGGACTCTCAACCACTGAGCCACCAGGGAAGCCCTAGCTTTGCATTTTGAAAAGACAACTGTGGATGCAATGTGAAAACTGGAGTGAGAAAGTCCAGACTATCTGTAAATAAGCTATTTAGGAGACTTATTGCAGAAATCCAGGAAGAAGTAATGTATCTTAGACTAGGTTGATAGTAATGGTTGAACTGAGGAGAAATGGAAGGATCCAAACAATGTTTAAAAAGTAATTAAGGGAGGGAGATGCAAGAGGGAGGACATATGGGGATATATGCATATGCATAGCTGATTCACTTTATTATAAAGCAGAAACTAACACACCATTAAAAAAAAAAGTAATGCTGATGCCTCGGTGATAGAATGGATATGGAAGTGAGGGATAAGGATATGTCATGAGTGACTCTTAGCATTCTAATGTAGGCAAATGGATGGATAAATAGGTATTCACTGAGGTATGAACACTGAAACATGATCCTTTACAGAGATTAATGGCCTTAACACCGGTTAACATATAAAATGACACAGTAAAACATTCTTTAATCTAACCATTCTGTATAGCAAGATTCACAATATGCAGTTATATCCTATCAACAGTACTAGGGGTTTACAAGTCTAGTAAAGAGACAAAAAACTAACAACTACCATATTATATTTCTATAATTACTATGACGAGGACTACAAGGGGGCACCTAGCACAAAACATACTGAAGTGTGTCTGGAGAGGAACAGAACTTCACCTGGTAGAGCCTAGAGAAGAGCAGAGGGAAGTCTAAGCAAAGAGGCATGTTGGTGTGTATGAATGAAATGCTTTAGGGCAACTACAAGGAATTTGTGGAGGAGAATGAGGCTTCCAGGAGTGAGAGGGGCCATATTCTATGCCATAAAAAGAATTTCATGGAGAAGCTGGTGGGAGCTATTTGAGCAGAGAAGTAACATGATTAGATGTGGGTACCAGATTACTCTAGTACCAAGAAAGCAAAACCGGTAAGGACACATTTGCTGTTCTCTGAGATGGTGAGAATATGAACAGTGGCAGGGACATTGGGAATAGACCAGAGGGGACACATTAAGAAGATGTTGTTTAGGGGTTAGAATTGGAAGAATCTGAAGATTACCTGAATATTGTGGGGAATCAGGATGGCTCCTTGGTTTCTGACTTGAGCAACTGAGTTAATAGCTATGATATTTACTGATATTGGGACTAGAGGAGGGAGAGAAGTTTTGAGGAGATGGTTGTGTGCCCAATTTAGGAGAATTTTAGTTTATGTCTTTTTGAAGGACAATACAGATAGAGGCTGTATATAGATTTAGACCCAGGTACTAGGTCTGAGTTGGGGCTACAGATTTAAGAGAAGGCAAGTTAATTGGTGTATGTGTAGACTGAGAAGAAAAAGAATTAAGACTAAACAACTTCGTGAGTCCAGGCAGAGCAATAAGTGTAAGCAAAGGTGAGTAATACAGAATGGGCAAAGATTATAAGCATAGAATCGAACCAGGAAAAGAGGGAGAGGGTGAAAGAGACAGAGTGAGCGAGAGCAAGAGAGACAGAGAGAGACAGAAGCAGAGACAAAGAGAGAGACAGAGTTGATATATAGTATTTCATATATATATAAAATATTCCCATGTCTGCACTATTTTCTCTTAAATGTTTTTCATTGCATGCTAGTTTTGAAATATTTTTTAAAATGTTATTGGTGCAAACATTCTCTAAAATGTTACACTAGTTTACCTCTGGTTTTTCTTTTACATCCAAGTTCAATTTATCTTTGCATGTGACAGCCTACTTTTAACAAAGAATCCAGGTTTATAGTGTTTGGATTTTATGGCATCAATAAAGTTTTAAAATATAGTTAAAATGTCTGCTCTATAAAATTTCCCCTTGTCTTGTAGTTTACATGCCCTTGTATTCTCTACTTAACATACCCCTCCCATTATTTCCTTGACATTTTCTGCTTTCTTTGCAACTGTTTTCAAATATGTGGCCTGTTTCTTCTATCAAAAAAAGATTTCACCATTTCTAATTTTAAACGTTTACTCCCTTACCCATCCTTTATATATATTTGTAAATGTAGCACAAATTTTCTAAGGTCTGGCAAGCCCCTACATACTAATGGAATTATATTAACAATAATAACCCAAATGTCATTGCTTTTTGAACATACCTCCTACATAAACCTTTGTCCTACGTCAAGTACCTCTGCCTATAATGCTGGAGGTGGGCAGGACATTACTGTTTGTCCAGCATCTCTCTGTTTGAGGAATCCACCACTCTGTGAGCATTGCAAGAGGGAGAATCCTACTTTGCACTGCAGAAGTATGAAAAAAATTATCACCCTGAACACTAGCAGCTATGGTGCAGTCATGCAACCTAACGTCAGTCAATCAGATACTCTTGCAGAGAATTTTGAACTTGGAGTGACTGACCTAAAGAAGCAGAGAGAGCTGAGAATATGATCTACTGTCCAGTAGCAGTGGTCCAGTTGTAGGGTCCAGTTTTCAAAGCTGGCAGTCCTAGTAGTTGACAGAAGTCAGAGATACTCAACATAGTTATTTATTTGTATTAAATGTCCTGTGTATGCAAAAATAAACTTAAACTGGATTAAAGATCTAAATGTAAGACCAGACACTATAAAACTCTTAGAGGAAAACATAGGCAGAACACTCTATGACATAAATGATGGCAAGATCCTTTTTGACCCATCTCCTAGAGAAATGGAAATAAAAACAAAGATAAACAAATGGGACCTAATTAAACTTAAAATCTTTTGCACAGCAAAGGAAACCATAAACAAGACGAAAAGATAACCCTCAGATTGGGAGAAAATATTTGCAAACGAAGCAACTGACAAAGAATTAGTCTCCAAAATATACAAGCAGCTCACACAGCTCAATATCACAAAAACAAACAACCCAATCTCAAAATAGGCCGAAAACCTAAATAGACGTTTCTCCAAAGAAGATATACAGACTGCCAACAAACACATGAAAGGATGGTCAACATCAGTAATCATTAGAGAAATGCAAATCAAAATGACAATGAGGTATTACATCATACTGGTCAGAATGGCCATCATCAAAAAATCTACAAACAATAAATGCTGGAGAGGGTGTGGAGAAAGGGAACCCTCTTGCACTGTTGGTTGGAATGTAAATTGATACAGCCACTACAGAGAACACTATGGAGGTTCCTTAAAGAACTAAAAATAGAACTACCATACGACCAGCAATCCCACCACTGGGCATATACCCTGAGAAAACCATAATTTAAGAAGAGTCATGTACCGCAGTGTTCACTGCAGCACTATTTACAATAACCGGGACACGGAAGCAACCTAAGTGTCCAATGACAGATGAATGGATAAAGAAGATGTGGCATATATATACAATGGAATATTACTCAGCCATAAAAAAGAAATGAAACTGAGTTATTTGTAGTGAGGTGGATGGACCTAGAGTCTGTCATACAGAGTGAAGTAAGTCAAAAAGAGAAAAATACCATATGCTAACACATTTATATGGAATCAAAAAAAAAATGGTTTTGAAGAACCTAGGGGCAGGACAGGAATAAAGACGCAGATGTAGAGAATGGACTTGAGGACATGGGGAGGGGGAAGGGTAAGCTGGGACGAAGTGAGAGAGTGGCATGGACATATATACACTACCAAATGTAAAATAGATAGCTAGTGGGAAGCAGCCTCATAGCACAGGGAGATCAGCTCGGTGCTTTGTGACCACCTAGAGGGCTGGGATAGGGAGGGTGGGAGGGAGACACAAGAGGGAGGAGATATGGGGATATATGTATACGAATAGCTGATTCACTTTGTTATACAGCAGAAACTAACACACCACTGTCAAGCAATTATACTCAAATAAAAATGTTAAAAAAAAAAATGTCCTGTGTATGAACACGGCACCATATAGTCCATTCATTAGTAGTTAAGCCTAGCCCTGCTGATTAGTGACATTTAGCATTTTTTCATATACCTGTTGGCCATCTGTATGTTTTCTCTGGAGAAATGTCTATTTAAGTCCTTAACCCATTTTAAAATTGGGTTATTAGTTTTTTGCTTTTTGTTTCTCTTGAGTTTTAGGAGTTCCTTATATATTTTGCTGATTAACTCTTTTTTCCACACCTTCCAAGGCAATTTATTGATTACTGTGTGCCAGCTACTGTGGGTTTTAGGCCTATAAATATAAATAAGAAACTCTCCCTGAAGCAAAGGGCTTAGAGCCCAGTTGGAAAGACATATAAAAAGATGATTACAACAGAATTTGATTAAGTCAATAAACCTTTGTTCTCTCTTTCCTTCCCTCAATCCCTGTCTTCCAAAAGTAATTATTGCTCACTGTATTAATTTTTTTTACCTTTTGACTTCACCCATTTTTCTCACCAGCAACCCTTGCCTCTGGCAACCAGCAATCTGTTCCCTGTATCTATAAGCTTGTTTGGTTTTGTTAAAAAAATTTTTTTTTACGTTATACATATAAGAGAGTTCATAAAATATTTTTCTTTGTCTGTCTGACTTACTTCACTTAGCATGATGCCCTCAAATTTCATCCATGTTGTTGTGAATGGCCAAGATTTCATTATTATTTTTATGACTGAATAATATTCCTCTGTGTGTGTGTGTGTGTGTGTGTGTGTGTGTGTGTGTGTGTGTATTTCAATTTCTTTATCCATTCTTCCATCAATTGATACTTAGGTTGCTTCCATATATTCTAGCTATTGTAAATATGGTGCAAGGAATACGGGGTTGCAGATATCTTTCCAAGTTAATGTTTTTGTTCTTCTCTGAAAAATACCCAGAAGTAGAATTATTGGATCATATGGTAATTTTATTTTTAATCTTTTAAGGAAACTCCGTACTATTTTCTATAGTGGTTACAATTCCCACCAACAGAGCAAGGATGAGCATGGCCACATCATTGCCAATGCTTCTTTCTTTTCTTTTCCAAATCCATTAACGTTTTAAATTTATTTTTTCCATTTTCTTTTTTAAATATTTTATTTAACATAGGAGTATAGTTTATTAATAATGTTGTGGTAGTTTCAGGTGTAGAGCAGAGTGATTCAGTTACACACATGCATGTATCCATTCTTTTTCAAATTCCTTTCCCATTTAGGTTATTACAGAGTATTGAACAGAGTTCCCTGTGCTATACAGTAGGTCCTTATTAGTTATCTATTTTAAATATAGCAGTGTGTACATGTCAATCCCAAACTCCCAATCTATCCCTCCCCCTAACCCTTCCCTGTTGGTAACCATAAGTTCATTTTCTAAGTCTGTATGTCTGTTTCAGTTTTGTAAATAAGTTTGTATCAATTTTTTATAGATTCCGCATATAAGTGAGATTGTATGGTATTTGTCTTTCTCTGTCTGATTTACTTCACTTAGTGTGATAATCTCCAGGTCCACCCATGTTGTTGCAATTGGCATTATTTCATTCTTTTTAATGGCTGAGTTATATTCCATTGTACATATGTACCTCATCTTCTTTATCCATTTATCTGTCCATGGACATGTAGGTTGTTTCCATGTCTTGGCTATTATAAACAGTGCTGCAATGATATTGGAGTGCATGTATCTTTTCGAGCCAGGTTTTTCTCTGGATATATGCCCAGGAGTGGGGTGGCTGCATCATATGGTAACTTTATTTTTACTTTGTTAAGGAACCTCCATACTGTTTTCCATAATGACTGTACCAATTTACATTCCTACCAACAGTGCAAGAGGGTTCCCCTTCCTCCACACCCTCTCCAGCATTTATTGTTTGTAGACTTTTTGATGATGGCCATTCTGACCATTGTGAGGTGATACCTCATTGTAGTTTTGATTTGCATTTCTCTGATAATTAGCAATGTTGAGCATCTTTTCATGTGCCTCTTTGGCAATCTGTATGTCTTCTTTGGAAAAATGTCTATTCAGATCTACCCATTTTTAAATCAGTGTTTTTGTTTGTTTGTTTGTTTTTGTTGCTATTGAGTTGTATGAGTTCTTTATATATTTTGGATATAGCCCTTTATCAGATATATAATTTGAAAATATTCCCTCCCATTCAGTAGGTTGCCTTTTCACTCTGTTGATGGTTTCCTTTGCTGTGCAGGTTTTTAGTTTGATGTAGTCTCACTTGTTTTTTTGTTTTTGTTGCCTGGGCTTTTGGTGTCATTCATGAAATTGCCAGGATCAATGTCATGAAGCTTTCACCCTATGTTTTCTTCTTGTAGCTTTATGGTTTCAAATCGTATGTCTAATTCTTTAATCCATTTTGAGTTATTTTTTGTGTATAAGATAATGGTCCAAGGACTTCCCTGGTGGCGCAGTGGTTAAGAATCTGTATGCCAATGCAGGGGACATGGGTTTGAGCCCTGGTCTGGGAAGATCCCACATGCCGCGGAGCAACTAAGCCTGTATGCCACAACCACTGAGCCTGTGCTCTAGAGCCTGTGAGCCAGAACTACTGAGCCCGCATGCCACAACTACTAAAGCCTGTGTGCCTAGAGCCCATGCTCTACAACAAGAGAAGCCACCGCAATGATAAGCCCGCACACCGCAACGAAGAGTAGCCCCTGCTTGCCACAACTAGAAAAATCCCGCGCCAGCAACGAAGACCCAACACAGCCAAAAATAAACAAATAAAGTAAATAAAAATTTAAAAAAAGATAATGGTCCAATTTCATTCTTTTGCATATGGATATCCAGTTTTCCCAGCACCATTTGTTGAAGAAACCATCCTTTACTCTTTATATTCTTGGCAGCCTTGTCGAACATCAGTTAACTATAGATGTGTAGATTTATTTCTGGGATCTTTATTCAGTTCCGTTGGTATATATGTCTGTCTTTATGCCAGTACCATGCTGTTTGATTCTTTTAACCTTTTTACGTATTTTGAAATCAGGAAGAGTGATGCCTCCAACATCATTCTTTTTTCTAAGGACTGATTTGGCTATTTGTGGTCTTTTGTGGTTCCACGTAAATTATAAAATTGTTTTTTCCTACTTTTATAAAAAATGATATTGGGATTTTGATGGGGATTGCACTGAATCTGTAGATCACTTTGGATAGTTTGGATGTTTTAGCAATATTAAATCTTCCAAAATTGATGAATATCTTTCCATTTGTTTATGTCTTTTTAAAATATTTTCATCAATGTTTTGTAGTTTTCTGTATACTGGTCTTTCACTTCCTTAGTTAAGTTTTTTAAGTATTTTATTCTTTTTGGTGCTATTGTAAAGGAAATTATTTTCCTAGTTAGGCCTTACATTACATTGACTGAATACTTTCCCAATGGGAAAATGTTCCTTCAAGCACAGACTTTGTGTCAAACAAGGCTGGAAGCAATTTCAATTTTGTCATTTACTACCTGAGAGACTTCTTACAACTATTAAACATCTTTGAGTTTCAGATTCCTCCTTGTAAAAAGCATTAAAATAATACTTTCATGGAAGTAACATTGCGAAAATTACAGATAGCATATGCAAAGCATGAAGCCTAGTGTATAAGTCAGGATTATCTAGAGAAAGAACAAATAGGATACATAGGCCTAAAAACCAGGAGCACCAAGTGTTAGGAGAAGATGGATGTCCAACTCAGTCAGGCAGAGAGCAAATTCAATCTTCCTTCACCTCTTTCTTCTACTCAGGCTCTCAACATGTTGATTGGTGCTTTGGGAGGGCCAATATGCTTTACTGAATTCACCAATTCAAATGCTTTTCTATTCTGGAAACACGTTTGTAGACACACCCATAAACAATGTTTAACCAGATATCTAGGCATCCCAAGGTCCAGTCAAATTGACACATAAATTAATCGTCACAGCTGGTACTGTTTTTGATCTTTTGATGTTTTAGTTATTTCAGCCTCAGTGTTTATCCACTTGTGTATCCCAGTTAGAACAACCCTACAAGAGAGTTCTTAGCTCATGTTTGGCAATCCCAGCAACTATTTACCAACACATTGAGTTTATTATTTCATCAGTCCTGGTTATTAGATAGCATTTCTTTATATCTGATCACAATCTTTTTCTCTTTATCTATTATTTGTCCGGGTCCCACTCTTTAAGGTCACACAGAACAAGTCTCATTTCTCTATGATGTCCCACTCATCAGTCATTTGAACACTGTGCTCATGTAATCCTAGAGCCCTTTCAATCCCACATGAAGTTCAAGACAAATCCAAGATTAGCATTTGGCCTTGCAATTCCTAGGCCTTAAATGCATACTTGAACAAATAATTCTTGGCTTCCTCTAGGCCACAGTTGTTCCCCACCAATGCCTTGTTTCTCTGGAGCACTGCAGCCAGCCCTTCACTAGCTATCCTTTCTATTTTAATACATTTTTAGACCTTTTTTTTTTTTTTGGCTGCAAATGAGACAGATTCTGTTCCAGTGCTATTTTTCAGAAAATATGATGGGCATGGTGGTATGATTTAGTTGACGTCAAAGAGACCAGAACTTTTTGGAACACTCAGGTGCAGCCTGGATGCAAACCACTCCATCAGACAATCACCCAGTTCTGAACATTGCAGTATTATACTTCTATTTAATTCCTTCAAGTACCAATAATTCTTGTACTTGAAAGTACATTGCTAGCACAAAAAAGTTGCAAATGACTATTTTAGGACTTGAATCTACCCTGCCTTAGCAAGGCCTGTCAAAGTCAGTTCCCTCTCTAGCAACCTGATAGTCCCCTCGCGTCAGCATCTTCCTTTTAAAACCCAAACACTAGCTTTTCAACCTGCTGTCTCAATATTTTCATGCTCACATTTAATGTATTTTGTTACCTTTGGCAAGATCTTGATCAATATTTTCTTATTTTGAGGCAGCCGTGATCTACTTTCATGCACTCTTGGGAATGTTCTACTCTCTTATATGATTTCTACTTCTACTATTGTTTATGAAAAATAGATGCCAAGAGGATGCATTTTTTCATTAATAGAGGAGTTATGTAAAATTTAAATGAAACACATAAACAAAAATACTTTTCAAGTTACTGCAAACCCATGTTGGAAGGATATAAACAATTCTATTAAATATTATTTTTGAATCCAATTCTATAATAAGAAGTTATTGGAGTCTACCAAGGAGCAAGTGTGGTCTCAAATTACATATAATAGAATTAAATCAATGGTAACTGTAAGAATACTCAAGAATAGAAAGTAATAAGCAACAAGAATCCATGGAATGTGTTTCTCTGAGATGAGAATGAGTATTCACAGGGAATGGTTTAAAAATGAAGTAAAAATTTAAATTAAAGAATGGTGGGGGGATGGGGACGATGGCACAGGAAGGACTGGATGCCGCCGATGAGAACGCCTGCTTTTGAGCTTTATTTACTTAAAAGGCATTTCTTAGGGGAAAAAAAAGAATAAAATAAGAAAAAAAGAATAAATGAAAATAAAGTGCTTCTCTTCCTTTATTAGCTCAGTATTTTCATACACTCAGAGACAAACAATTTTATTCCCCCTAATAGCCTCCTACTACTAAGAAGGCCTGTGTAGATAATAGGATAAGGATTTGAAGATGAAAGAATAATAAAAGAAGAAAATGTTATATTTACTAAACTACAGGGATATGATGTAATTTATTAAATTATAAAGAGAACGTGAGATAAATATCAATTGAAATAATTTTTTCCATTCAAGCAAATATTAAGTATGTAGGACCCATTTGCCAAGAGGGCAGATTCCAATATACCACTGGACTTATTGAATAACATGAAAAGTGTAGTGAATTGGGGTAAATTACATCAGTTTTTAGACATACACCATGAAAAACCATACAACTTGTGTTTGAACAAAAGTCCCACGAGCATGCCCATTTCTAAGACAGTGTTGCTACCTATGCAGGACAGAGAAGTCATTTTAGTTAAATTTCCACTCTATTCAACAAGTCATTGCCTTGTGGGAACATTTATAAATATCATCTCCATTATTCTCATTGTTCCTTATAGCTATACAGGTTAAAAAAAAAATGAATTGAAATGTAAGATCCAGAACCAAGATATAAAACCATTTGAAGTATAAAATGTAGCATATCGCAAAAGAGGAAGATTTTTAGGACATAGAGTAGGAATACAGCAGAGAATCATGTAGGCTTCTCAATTTTCAGGAGAAATCAAAAGATAAACCAAGCAAGAATAAAGAAAGACAATAGTGCCAGTGGGCTGCTGGTATAAACAAAACCCTTGAAAGATCAGGAAAAAGAAAATCTAAATTGTGAGAGAATAAAAATATTACAGGAGCTAAATATTAAAAGGAAAACAAGCAAGAACAGTACTAAAATGAAGGTTAGTGCAAAGGCAGGACCAAGAACGTGAAGGAAAAACATGATAACATAATGTTGCAAGAAAGCTTCCCAGTGTAGGATATCTTTAACTTCTGATTAATATGTTTTGCTTCTAAGATGAGTATATATAACACTCTCTGAAGGTGAACTTTTCATGAAACTAAACCAAGATAATGATGTATTATTTACCCCCCAAGTTGTAAATATAGGCTTTGAAAAAGAAGCCTGCAGCTATCACTCCTTAAGATTCCTGGGGGACAGGTGGGTGTCTCAAAAAGTGAAAAAAAATCTACAAACTAGTATGTTAAGATTAAAAAAGAGAAGATGAACTTGGAAATGTGCATTTTATTAATACATTGATTTTAACAGTTTGGTAATGCACTGATAGTTTTATAGATCTATTTTAAATCTAACATATTCAAAAAATGACAAACATTATTGGGGCCAAAGAATATGTTGTTTCCAACTTCATTACAATTTAGTCATTTTTCTAAAGTATATTTATATGTGCCTAGAATGTTTGGAGCATATAAGAACATCAGGTTTACCTGCATTTGTAGAATACATTCATAAATTAATTATCAATAGTTTAATCATGTTAATTTGAATATAAATTTGAATGCATATTATAAATTGCTTCTAGACAGAAGATGAAATATTTTATAACAAGATATGTGTTCTTGGGGGCTTCCCTGGTGGCACAGTGGTTGAGAATCAGCCTGCCGATGCAGGGGACACGGGTTCGTGCCCCGGTCCGGGAAGATCCCACATGTCGCAGAGCGGCTAGGCCCGTGAGCCATGGCCGCTGAGCCTGAGCGTCCGGAGCCTGTGCTCCACAACGGGAGAGGCCACAACAGTGAGAGGCCCGCGTACCACAAAAAA